>NW_027506055.1:0-57505 GCF_021521415.1 Bidens hawaiensis
AAAAAAAACAATTTTAAAAACTCATTCAAACACCCCCTTAATCTAGTAAATCACCCACTACACCATATTGGATTTTTTAAACTTTTGGTCCTTTTGGACAATTCGAACATCCTGTAAGCCAACAATGAATAACAGGGATATTGATGCCTTTCGTTCACGACACTTAACATGTTACATTTAGACAACCTTCACTTTGTAGTTTGTAACCTTTCAGTTTCATTGTCACACGTTATTGTTTCATTTGGCCAGATTAAAAATGTAAGCACGTCAAATGTAACACAACTGTTTTTTTAATAAATTTTTGTTTCTCATATTACTTATATATTATCATGACTATAAAGTAATTCTTCGAACTTGGGACCTCCAAAAAGAAAACAATAAGGAAAACCTCATGACCACCCCGTTAAATGGCGAAAGTTCTTTTTTAATAACTATAATTAAACTAATAAATATTTACGAAACTAACAAGAAGAAAGGAAGTTATTTATAATTAAAACATATAAATACTCGAAAAGTTAATAGAGGTGGTGCCTATGACGATAGTATGAAGGGTGTGCATATTGAGCATTCAGATATTGCATGAACAATAATGCAGCGGATTTAGAAGTATGATAAAAAAAAGTTAGGAGTTATAGAAGTATCTATAAATTGTAGGTGAATGAAATGTATAGGTGCTTTTGTATCTATCAACCTCCAATATCCACTTTTTTATGTTATGAAAGTTTGGTTTTGTTGAAACAAGTTACATACACATTAAAGAGCCAATGAGCACGTGCCACTAAAACATATTAGCAGATGTTTGATCTCAAAAAATACGATTAAAACAAAATGTTTTTGAGTTTTCTTTGCTCCCGTATTATTTCTTTACTTTAGATTAGGAAAAATTGCTACAAGAAGCCGTGGATGCACTTCTTGATAATAGAATCTGCGGACAGCCAATGAGGATGATCATAATAGAATTTACAAGTCGCTTTCAGATGTAAATCGTCCTTCCCATACCAATCTTTATATCGACTTTATTAGACAGTCTGTAAATAAAAAATATAATACTATAAAGTTTGCTTTTATTACTAGGAATGTTATATACAAACACCACCCCTATGGTGTTTGACTCGTTTAGGTCACGCTGTGATCGACAAGTGCACAGAGAGAACAAAGCGACAACATTTTGCAACGTATACGGCCCGCTATAGCGTTATACCAGTCTTTACGGGATGTACATACCCTATACGATTTATATATGTTTTATGTTGTGTTAGGCTCTATGCGAGTTTTATACTGTCTCATGTGGTACCTGGCAGGCTCTATGCGAGTTTTGTATAACACATGCCTATTACTATTTTGATGTTAAATTACTTAAATGAATTCAAACGTGTCTTCATTTTCTTTCAAAAATAAAAATTCGTTGGCTGGTATGTCACGTGATGTGCATTCCACTATTCCAGCTTTTCTTGATGCACAACACATGTCATAAACAAAACCGGCTACTGCCGGTCACCACCAATTAGCAATTAGCAACGACCTGCAATATCCGGTATCAATCAATTACCAACTCAAATAAACATCTCCTGTTCGCCTACAATAAATATTCATCCACGCAAATATGTAAATGCACATTCTAGTCTAGGTTATGGTGGCGGTAATTAACCGCCAACTGACGGAAACTTAATTAAACAATTATACGATGACGACGAAGAAGAACAGTCCGACGAAAGAATATTTAACGGAGAAATGGATGCCGTTTAACGGCCGTGTGGCTGAAGATGTTACGAGGCCGAAACTGACGAAGTTATTGCTTAAAGTGACGGTTTCAGAGAAGCTTAGTTCCTGTGAACGTGTTGATATCGCCGGAATCGACGGTTGGTGACCTAATTGCTGCCGCTCTACGGCAGTATATTAAAGAAGGCAGACGGCCGGTGTTTCCGTCGATTAATCCTCCCGGATTTGATCTCCATTACTCGCAATTTTGCTTAGAAAGTAAGTTTGTGGGGAAGGTTTAGGGTTCATGTACATTTTGATCTTAACATAAGTACGTAGGAAATAATGTCAATTTATTTAAAAATGCGAACGTAAGAAACAATACCAACTATAATACCAATCTACATAAACAATGACTTAGAGCATTCACAATCTATTCCCCATCCATATCCCTATAATTACACTACAAAACACTATATTTTTTTTCCTGTTTAATTAAATAATAATTTTTATACCTTTATTATTACAGTTTTCTCTCTCCTCTACTCACAACCTACTTAACAAATATTAAAAAATAAATAGGGGCAAACAATGTTCCCTAAATGTTTCCCCAAATTTACAAAAATCACTACATTTCTCTCTCCACTCTATAATTTACACTCACAACCATTCAAAACCCCTACCCTATAATTTACCAATCCCCCTCACATAATTATGGGGGGATGGGTTGGGAATGCTCTTATAATAACAAAGAAAAGAACCTAAAAACTACAACAAAAGAATCAAAATCAAGAACAAAATAATAACAGCA
Source organism: Bidens hawaiensis (assembly GCF_021521415.1). Taxonomy (NCBI): domain Eukaryota; kingdom Viridiplantae; phylum Streptophyta; class Magnoliopsida; order Asterales; family Asteraceae; genus Bidens; species Bidens hawaiensis. The sequence continues at coordinate 2,510 of NW_027506055.1, forward strand.
TATACCAACAAATACTTATAACAGCAAAAGAAAACATCTAATAATAACAACAAAATATAAATAAGCAAATACTTATAACGTCTCATAATCGAAAATTAGCAAATACGAACAAAAAATAGCAGCAAACACCTATAAAAATAAACCTAATCATAACAACAAATTGGTTCTCACCGTTTTCATTTTAAGAATAAAATGTATTTGATCATGTTTAGTAAGTTTGTTTATTAACCTTCGAATCTCTCTATACATATTAATTAATTACATACACAGTTAAAAGTTTCTAATCACGCTTCCAGCAATTACGTTTTGATGTTTTGAGCTCTTTTTCTAAGCTCAAACTTAACTCGTGAGTTTTTTTTTCTCAAGCTCGGCTTGACTTGTTTGATATTTAATTATTTATTAATTAATTTATATGCATTTGATTATTTATTTTTATATATTTTGAGAAGACGTTAAGTGAGCAAGAGCTCGACTTTGTAGTATGAATTAACTAACACATAGAATAGAAGTTCAAAAGTTGTAAAACTTGCATCTACAATTCTACACGAGTATCGTTCAGACTTGATGAAGAAACTATACGAGCTTTCCATACAAGGCTCGAGCTAAGTCTTAATAAGTTAGCAAGCTTTATTCGAGGCTCTTAGGGGGTGTTTGGCCTAGCTTTTATTTTTTAGCTTATGCTTATATTTTAAAGTAGCTTATAGCTTATTTTCTATTATTTGATAAGCTCTTTTTAAGTGTTTGGATTAGCTTATATTCTACAAGTTGATTATACATCTTAATATGTTGTTAAATCCATCATTCTTTAATTTGTTTTGGTAATAAGTTGATTCAATATTATTAATCCATCACCATTTGAAGGCAAATGAGTAATTTACCCCCTTAAACAAATAAGCTTATTCAAATAAGCTAAAAAACCATCTTCAAATTAGCTTATATAAGCTTATAAACATAAGCTAAGAAAGCTAAACCAAACACCAAATTGGACTTATTTTATAAAAAAAGCTAGGCCAAACACCCCCATAATTTCGAGCTTTTTATCCATTTGATTTCAAGTAGTGCATGAGCAGCATGACTCGTAAATTTTCACTGTACGTTTTGCATTTTGATTGGAAAATCCATACGGCATCTGAATTTACGCTAGTGATGTTAGTTGACGGAATGTGTTGCTGATCTGTTAATAATGTCACTGTGACAGGATTATCTCCGGACGAGAAATTGAATGAGTTAGGTTCACGTAATTTCTTTCTATGTCCTAAGCAAGAGGCCGGAAGTAGTGGTGGAATTGGATTCGACTATGGTGGGATGACGGCCTCGTCCACATGCTCGGAGGAAACGAGGGAAGTGACGAGAAGTGGATCAGTTTGGCTTAGATTGATGGAATTCATGCTCTAGTTGATTTCTACACCATCTGTAATATTTAGTTTCTTATTTAGAATGTTTCACTTCGATCTTTAGAATTTCGTCAAAATAACATTTGACTGATGGTGGACAAAACCGAAAATACTATATTAGATGTCAAAAAATCATGATGAAATTAGATATTTGTAGTAACATGTATCGATTCCAAAAGCACTGCGTCACTACATTAAATAACTTTAAAAGCTTTATCAAGTTTGTTGTTACTTCCCTGTCTAAGCTATAAGGTGTCCACGTTCTATTTATTTCTCGATTTTAATCTCTTCGAAAATATCTTATACTTCGAAGTTGACCATAAAACCAAGAAAATAGAGTTCCATATTGTAGGAAATTAACCCTTTTTTGAATCGACTGGTTTTGACCTGTAACTCGAATCCAAACCCCTGACAAGACCCGTTTGCCAGGCTTAGGATTGGGATGTAAGGAGACTAGGCCGGTCCAAGGGAGGGTGTCAGGGTGAGTTGGGCGGGCGACCGGGCAAGGTCTAGTCTCCTAGGGGTTGGATTTTCTTTTTTAAATATTATATGCACAATTCAATATTTAGACTTGTTTAAACCCAATTTGGCATTTATCCAAGTACCCAACTATACATATTACCAAAAAGTAATAAAGGGCAAGGGCGCCAAAGGGATGTGGGACAATCGAAGGCCAAGGGTCGAAAAAACAAATTGGGACATCAATGATTCACGATTGCTTCAATCGGACATCAACAATAGAAAAACAAGCCTTGATTGTTGACTGCTAAGGAACACACTTGACTAATAATTTAAAATCATGTATTTGATGTCTTGATTTTCATGTATGATGTTTCAATTCACTTTCGTGCGTGAGCTATTAACTTTATATTTTAGGGCCCATTTTTTTCATTCGTCAGCCTCGTAATCCATCACCATTTGAAACTGTGGTGGTGGTTTGTTGTTGTCCGGCGGCAACAATTGAAGATCACGTTCTTTTTTTTAGTGAGATTTTCTGATTAATATAAACGAGAGTTATTCGTTTAATTCGTGTGTTGATTATCGATACGGGACTTGGATTGGTATTAGAGCTCGGTTTACAAACGAGTTCTTGTTTCGGTTTAGAGAAGTGATCGTGAGGTTTTTTAGTTTTTGGTTTAGCCACAGAGTGTTAAGGTTTTTTATTTGGGTTGAACAAGTCGGTTTAATTCAGAGTTCGTATTTTATCTGGTTAAACGAGTTAGGTTTTAACTTAAGGTTTGATTTATTCTGTGAGCAAGCGTGTTCGGTTCTGAAAGTTGTTCTGGACTTAAGTTTTTATACGGGTTTAACAAGTTATGTTTTGGCAAAGTTTTTGATTTGAACGATGTGCTCGTGTTTTGATTCGGAAACTTCAAAAGATCAAGTAAGACTGGTGTTCGCTCGATTAACTGACCAGTATCGCAACCAAAGGAGTGGATGTGTGAGTTCATACGACCGAGCGAATGGTCGAGGACAGGGTCATGAAGTTGATCGAGTTCGGGAGAGCCGAAAGAACATAGTTATGGATCAAGAGAAGTTCCAAGAAGTCAAGACCGAGATGATGAGGACCAATATGGTTGTGAAAGCCGAGAAGGTCAAGACCATGGTTCAAATCAGTCAAGTCAAAGTAGACAAGTTTGGAATTGAAGATCCACCTATTTTCAAGTCGGAATTAGGGGGTGATTGTTGGACTTAATTTTCGTCCTCGAGACAATGAGGCGGGTTGGGCCGACTCATTGAGTCTATGATGAGTTCGTGTCTTGTTTATCAAGTTGAGCACGTAACTTGATTTATATGGAATAAATTACTTGGTGAACAAGTCGGGCCAATGACTTGGACAACAAGGAATTTATTTATTAATTATTATTTAGATTTGTTTTTACCAATTAGTATTTGAATAAGATTATGGTATTTGTATTCTAGTCTAGTTGGGTTTTGAAATCTAAATTGGTATATATACCCGATTTTTTGGGTTATTTCATATGCATTGTAATTTTTCGAGCTAATGAGAATTACAAGATCGAGCTTATGATCTAAAATTCGTTTTGTGTTTTCGATTCTGGTCACCAAACTTCAGTATTCCACTCATCATGACCATATCAACTCACCTAAGCATCTAACTACGTAATAATAACGATCCATATTGACCCAAATTCAAACACAAGTTTATTTTGCCACGTCTAAGTTAGAGGTGAAAAAAAACTCGAAACGAATATCCGAAACCGGTTTTTTACACATGGGTATTCTATACCGGATCGAATCCGGAACCGAACTTACCCGTATGCTATGCATTTTGAGCTCAATATCCATACCTGGAATTGGTCGAACCCTAGACCCATACCCCAGTTATACTTGATACACGATACCAAACTTTTTAATACCCGAAATAATATAAAGTAAATAATTTGAACACGAGTTAATTTATGGTTTTTGTAATATTTGCTAATTATTTTTTTAAATTACAAAGCAAATTTAATTTTTAAACGAATTTAAATATGTAAAAAAAACTACAAATTCAAAACTGGGTATACCCAGACATATAACCGGGTCCGATACGCGGTTATACCTGAACACGATAATACCCTAACTAGGGTTGTCATAACATGTAGGACACAACACGATGACCTGTTGTACTAAACACGAACACAACAAGATAACTAATCGTGTCATTTTTTCCAAACACGAACCCAAAATTGTTTAGTAACAGGTTAACCTGTTAAGGGACATGTTTAAACATAAAATGAATAATACATATTCAATGAAACAATTTTTTTTAAAACAAGCATAAAAGTATTAATTAACACATAATCTATAACATAGTTGAAATAAACAACCACAATCCTTAACATATATGAAACACAAAATCACATATCCATAAGCATACTTGAAACAAAAATCATATAAACAAATCACAACATTCATTAAAAATATAATAGCGGAATCTGATTGACATGAGTGAAATGTCGTATATGTTCTTTATCTAAGTTTAGAACTTTAGGAGCGTATATTTATTTATTTTTTTAAATTAAAAATCTACACATGTTACTAGCATGTTAACATGTCTTTAACCTATTAGGACACAAACTTTAACATGTATTAAACAAGTCGATTTGTTTAAGACATGAAACCTGTTAAGCTCTAACCCAAACCTATTAAAACCCGTGTCGTGTCGTGTTAATACATCTGTGTCATAAATTGACAGCCCTAACCCTAATCGTCTACATAAGGTTGAGTTTTTCTCTTCAATACCTATCTGATTTCTCTCAATACCCAATTATTTCAATACTCTAACCCAGTTCCATACCCAAAATCAAGTATTGGAAAAAACAGATTTGTTATTTTACAATTCAAACAGAGTTTTGAAACCCGGAGAAAGCCCAACAGAAGCGGCCCAAACCCAATGAAAAGAACCATCCAACATCAGGTCCCCAACAAAACCCTAAACACTGAGCGGCAACATCACCTATTAACCCCTCTTTCAAACACTTATTATTATTATTATTATTATTATCTATCAATTCCAACTCTCATCTCTCCCTTCCATCTCTCTCAATTGCAATGGAATTCTGGGGTAAGCTTCATCTTCTTATATCTATTTCTGTCACGTTTTTTTAATTATTTAACCGTTTAATTTGAAATTTGTTGGTGCTTCAGGTGTTGAGGTTAAGGCTAATGAAACCCTTAAGGTTACCGTTGAAGACTTGAAGCTTCTTCACATTTCTCAGGTATGAATCCTTCATCTGATTCGACTTTTGCTCACTTTGATTGTCGATTGAGATAGTTTACTATTTATTAACGCGATGCAACTGAAACCTAATTCTTTTATATAAATATGAACAGGTATGAATTTGTAGCTATGAAATTGAAACCTAATTTGTAGCAGATTTGAAGTAATACTTTTGAAACTAAAACCTAAGTATTTAGGTTTTATTTTCGATTGTATCGCTTTAATTTGCTATTATTTATTTAAAAGAATTAGGTCTCAGTTTTATTGTTATTATTTTATACATGTTTATATTTATATTAAAATTTCAGGGTTTAGTTTCATTGCTACTACTTGCCATAAGTGTTCATATTTATATAAGTATTAGTTTATACATGTTTATATTTATGTTAATTTTTTGGGTTTTAATTTCATTGCTATTCCTTGTCATAAGTGTTCATGTTTATATAAAGTATTGTTTTTTTTTATTTTTATTACTACATACTTGATATTTATATGAATTATCATTCATATTTTATTTTAGTTTTATAACTTTTAATACTTTTTTTGTTAGATTTCTGTTTATGTTTTATTTTGTTTTGGGTTCATCATATTTTAGCTAATGATTATTTTAAAATGATTTTAATCTAGTTAATGAACTAGGCTCCGGATCATGTTTTTTACTTTATATTTGTTTGCTTTTGTAATAAATTTGACACTTTTTTTATAAAGGTTGCATTAGGAGAGGTGAAGAATGGAAAAAAGGTGGAGAATGTCACTGTGAAAGTTAATATCAATGACAAAAAATTTGTTATCGGGACTCTGTCGTCGGAGCGTGCACCTCAAATCATCTTTGATTTGGTATTTGAGCAAGATTTGGAGCTCTCTCATGGCTGGAAAGATGGAAGTGTCTACTTTTGCGGATACATTGCTGATAATCCAGTTGAATATCCTTTGTTACTTCCTTATTTTGCATTATGTGTTTTTTCTAACTGTTTTGATTGCTACTTGTTTATTGATTATTTTGCTTCCTTAACCATAGTTTTTTTTTGTTCCACTATGGGTGATGATTCTTATTTTGGTAAGTCTTATTTAAAAAGATGTTTTTGGTCTGTTTTCATTAATTTTTTTGCTTGTTGATTTCACTAAAGTTCACTTGTGCATTTGCAGGTTCATCTGATGAAGAAGAAGAGGCACTGAACTTCAATGCTAATGGTATAACTTTTGTTACAATTTCTAAATCTTGTTTCATTTTGGTTATATGGTTTATTGCTAGAATGGTGTTATGTTTCTTAGTGTTATTATTTATGATCAGGTGATCTTCAAGAAAAGGCAAAGGCAGCATTGAAGAAAGTGACTGAAAAGGTAGAAACTGAAGATGATTTTGAAGATTCTGAAGATGACTCGGATGATGAAGATGGTGATGATTCTGATGACTCCATGGAAGAAGATGAATCTGAAGAAGAAGAAAAGGTATTAACTTTATACTGTTTTGAGTGTTGTTTATACTTATTTGTTAATTTGCTCTAATATGTTGTTATATGTCATTTTTAGCTTCTTTAGTTAGATTTTAAAACTTTCTTGATGTTATGTCGTTACAGGTTGTGAAGCCTGTGAAAAGACCTGCTGAGTCTGCGCCAAAGTCTCTGGCTTCTGCTAAGAAAGGAAAACCAAACACTCCTCAAAATGGAAAATCTAACACACCCCAAAAATCAGGTATTTTTATTTGACTTTGACTGGTTAATTGACTTCTATTGACTTTGAAAGTACCTAACATATGTTCTTGACCAGGCGGAAAGAAAGGTGGACAGGCAGCAACACCAGGTGGAAAGAAAGGTGGACAAGCAGCAACACCGCAAGCTAATTCGAAGCCTAACTTTAAGAAGGGCAAGAAAGGTGGCAACCGATCGTAGATTTGAGATGTGCTAGTGTTGGTGATTGGGGTATACTAAGTTTGGTTTTGGCCAATTTTGATTTTAATTTATTTAAAATGTATTGTGTCTCTTGGTTTGACAAGATCACTCAAGACGTTGTATTGTATGGGAAGTTTTGTTAAATGGATGTTTTGAGTAATGGATAAGGTTTATGTTATGATTTGATTTAACTTTATTAATCTCTTTGTTCAATTTTGGATACTTTGGTGTTAAGACTTTTAAGCTCCGCTTGTAAATTTTGATTTTTCTTAAAACTTACTATTTATTAGTATAGAAAGCTAGAAACTGTTTCATTATATTTTCAATATATTTACATTCCAAAATACTCTATCATTAGGCCTTTCTGTTGATCAATTTTTTACACATTGAGTTTGACAAGTTAAATTGTTAAACGTGTTTACCTTGAATAATATGCTTTGATTCAGTGAAAGAATTGAACTTCCATGCTACCTATATAAGAAGAAATCGAATGAAAGTGAGCCGTTTGATTGTCACTTTAGTTGCTCTAGCGAGCAGCCAAGCAATAACGATATTATCTTCAAAAACAAGTCCATATCGGTTAATATAGGTTATTGGATGACATAAAAACCACTTACCTTTGGTTGGGTGAAGAATCGGAGTCGTAGAACAAATATTGTTTCGGAGGTTTGGTGCAGATTTAGTATTGCCAATTTATCGTTGTAATTGCTCTTTTCCTTATATGTTTTGAGCTGTTGCAAACTGTCCCAAAGTTGGCATTTCAAAATGAAATTCACCTTGAATAATATCTATCTTTTGAACTTAAAATTTAACAACCCTTCTTTGTATTTGTCCTATGGATACACCATAGATGCGTATCACATATCTATATTGTTGTGGGGCTTGCTTTAGACCTTCACAAGTCCGGTTTTACTAGTTTTCAATCTTGTATAAAAGTGTTGGGTTTGTTTAATGGGTTCAAAAACTTAAAATCTTTATAATAATGCTTTTTTGCCTTTCAATGGACCGTCACACAGATTAGACGATTCAGTAAACGTTAATTGGCATTTGACCTATGTGACGACTGATGACCTATCTGTCTAAACAAACCTTTGTTTAAAGTAGTTTTAGAAGGTTCGTTATAACAGTTAGACGGTCCGTCTAACCATCTGCATAAACTTATCTTTGTTAGAATCCTGAATGTCAAAGAAACCTTAATTCTATCATTCTGAACATACAAAAGTGCTTGAAAATTGTTTTGATAAATTCGAACATTCCTTCTAACAAGGTTTGATTTGATGATCCTAGCAAGATCATAACTTATTATGAAACTATCAAGAACATTGAATTTCTTACCTCAAAGATGCTAACAAACACCTATTGGACAATTATGAACTTGCCAGGACTACCCTTGTCTCTTTGACTGCTGGATTGATAGATGTTTTCTATTCTTACGTGACTTTTATGAAAGAAAGCATTCCAGGAACATGAATAAGAGTATACAAACACCTATTAGACGATTATGAACTTGCTAGAGATACCACAAAAATTGCAAACTGGCTAGAACACAAGAACATTTTATTTATTATTCTAGGACTGTCATAAATCATTAGACAGCCTGTTTAACTCACATTTTTCATATTTTCAGTTTAGAACATTAACTTGGCTTTGTCGTATTTACCATTTGACCCTTCAAGTTACAAAGTTGATAATTTTTGGCACGAAACTTTTCAAAATGTTATATTAAGTGTAGGTTGCTAATAGCTTTGCCTTAATCCATTTTTGTCAAATAATCGATTTCTACCACAATGAATTTAACCCTCTTTGAACCTAAGTGCAAAGGACCCACTATGTCGATGGGCCATTTTTGGAATAGTATGGCTATTGTGATAGGGAACATCTCATCTTTTGGGTGAAAGGACCCACTCTGTCGCACATATGTATTTTAACAACATTATTGTGCATTTTGGGTCACTGTTATCGACGTTGTGAACTTAACCACGTCCATCCTAAGGCATGCATGGGTACAACAAATCCCATATGAATGTGCAGCCTGAACCACACCTTTGCATCATTTAAGAGGCGAAAACGAAGCTTTAAAGTGGAACATAGATGTCCTGAGTTAATGTCGGGACACAGTATACATTGTTTGTTTCTAACGTGTACTATCTAGACTCCAGAATGAATAATATATATTATGTCAGGGCGTGACTACATTTTATAGCAAATGTTATGCTCGAGATCATGCTGGCCCAAGCATAGGGCGAGCCGAACAACCGACTAAAGCACGTTATTTTCGGGGGCCAAAATTTAATGTATTTTTTAAAGTTTTGTTTTTATAAAGATTTTAATCATCTTATTGTATATTGGCCCCAATACTTTTATTATTCATAATCCATTTAAGCTATTGAACCCAAAATAAAATTAAAAAAATAATAATAAACAAAAACATACGACGGCCAATTGTCGATTTAATTCCAGATTTCTAGTCACGATCCTTCTTTGGTGAAGATCGACTAGAACTCCGTAAGCTATCGTCGTTATATAGCTTTATACCGTTACTTTTGTTTTAAAAGTTAATTTATATATTTTGTTACTCGTTAGGGCCTTTTTATTTTGGCTCAACTGAGATATTTAAATTCTCGGAGACAACCCTGCTAGAGCTAGTTGGGTCAAGGATCGTTCCTAGGGCTTTAGAAATAAATAAATAATAGGATGGTTTGAATTTGTGACCAATCGGGTCGGATCCAAATTTATAACCCATCGGGCTATACGGCAAAACCCAATTGAAAAAAATCATTAAAACCCTGTGATAATAAATAATAATGATAAACCCTAATCATTAGGCGGCAACTTCACCTATTAAAACTCCTTTAAACCACTTCTCCTTACCAATTCCGCCTGTTCTTCTCAAACACACATTGCTCTTAAATAATTAATTGCTCTTTATTCTTGTCTACCATACGATTTTGTATTTATAATCATCGTTTAGTTTAATTATAACTTTGTTTGTATGTATTATATATAGGTGTTGAGGTCAAAGCTAATGAAAGACTTAAGGTCTCCGTTGAAGAAGATAAGCTTCTTCATATCTCTCAGGTACGTACTATCATTCATTCTTATTATTATTAATTTTTTAATCATCCTTCAATCTCTCTTCTTACTCTAAAGTCTTCGATTTTTATTATTAACCAATTATTTATGATTTTAACTTTATTGATTAACTAGGTTTCACTTTCGAATTACTACTTCATGTTTGTTAATATTCATCATGTTAACTATCCCATGCTGCTGCTGATTATTATTATTATTATTATTATTATTATTATTATTATTATTATATTGTTATTATTATTATTATTTAGTATTATTATTATTTATTTTTATTATTATTATTATTATTATTGTTATTGTTGTTATTATTATTATTATTATTGATTCAGATGAATAAATAACTCAATGAAATTTCAAAATTTTATTTTAACCTATTTAATATTATTAGTTTATACTTTAACTCGTTTACAGTATCGGTATATATGTTACAATTTTGGGATTATTTTTATTATGAAGGCTGCATTGGGAGAGGTGAAGGATGGGAAAAAGGTGGAGAATATCACTGTGAGAGTTATCATGAATGGCCAAAAATTTGTCGTTGGGACGCTGTCGTCCGAGCTTGCACCTCAAGTCATCTTTGATCTGGTATTTGAGCAAGATTTGGTGCTTTCTCATGGCTGGAAAGGCGGAAGCGTCTACTTTTGTGGATACATTGCTGATAATCCAGTTGAATATCCTTTGTTTGTTGATAATTATCTTGCATTATGTTATTATTTGCGTGTATCATAGGGTTCTTGATTGGTTTAGATACTGATTGTTTGTTGGTTATGTTGGATCCTTGACCGTATAGTTTGCTTTCACTAGCTGTAGTGATGATTCTGGTGAGTCTTGTTTATAATAGATTGTTATTATTATTATTATTATTATTATTATTATTCTGTGTTAGTGTCGTTTGGCTAAAGTTGGATTGTAAATCATGTTGTTTCAGATTCATCGGATGAAGAAGAGCCTGTGGCTGTAAATGCGAATCGTAAGAAGTTCTTTACTTCTATGTTTAATGTTAAATTTGTTGGATACTGTTAGAATGTTTGTATGACCAACCCGAATTACTTTTGTTTATTTATGTTTAGGTGTTCATGAAGAAAAGCCATTGAATAAAGTAACTGCAAAGGCGGAATCATCATCTGATGATGATTTGGAAGATGACTCTGAAGATGAATCTGACGATGATTCAGATAAGCCATTGAATAAAGTAACTGCAAAGGTGGAATCATCATCTGATGATGATTCGGAAGATGTCTCTGAAGATGTATTTGACGATGATTCAGATAAGCCATTGAATAAAGTAATTGCAAAGGTGGAATCATCATCTGATGATGATTCGGAAGATGACTCTGTAGATGAATCTGACGATAATTCAGATAAGCCATTGAATAAAGTAATTGCAAAGGTGGAATCATTATCTGATGATGATTCCGAAGATGACTCCGAACATAGCTCTGATGATGATTCAGATGACGAGTCGATGGAAGATGATGACTCTGAAGAGGAAAAGGTGGTTACTTTATGACTTTTGTGGTCTTTCTTGATGAAGTTTAATGTCCTAATGACAGTTTTTTTGTATGTTTTTGAATCTTTTTGTTATACAATTGTCTAATTTCTTAAACCATTATGCTGTAATGTCTTGATAGGATGTGAAGCCTGTGAAAAGACCCGCAGAATCTGCATCTAAGTCTCCGGTTTCTGTTAAGAAAGCAAAATCCAACACCGCTCAAAAATCAGGTTTTACATATTAACTATTTGTTTATTGTTTAAATCTAACATGTCTTTTTTTAAACCTCTGGATTAACAGAATCTTTATTATTTGCAGGTGGAAAGAAAGGTGGCAATCGTTCGTAGATGATGATACATATATCATAGTGTTACTAAGCTTATTTATGGCCAATTTTGATTTTCTTATATATCTATTTAAAAAGGTGTTAATGAAATTTTTGGGAAGTTATGTTACATTGTGAACTGATGTTTTGAGTATTAGAAATGGTTTAATTTATGTCTTGTGATTGTGATTTTAAGATCTTCATCTTTTCTGTTCAACTATGGATACATCATACATGAACCTTTATGTTTAGTGTAAAACATAAATGCTATAATTTGTGTCAGTTTTTTCTTTTTTTTTTGTGATCATTTCTTGGCCCAATTTTATAGCAGAATTGACCTTCGGTCGTGTTTAGGTTCTTGTAGTCTGAGACCCGGTTGTTTTGAGTGTTAATCGTAAATTGAATTCGGATTTTTAATCTACCAACTTGAAATAGTCTATATTCAGTTATTCACACAAACGTTTGTAATGTATACAGTTAACTTAATACAGTTTCTTTAAATTTATTGTGTTTTTTCTCGAACACACTCCACCATTTTTCTTGTCTCAGTTTTATATTATTAAACATCTCAGTTAAACTTTAAAAGATTGCAACACTAAAACCATCTACTAGAGTAAACCGACTTTTATGTAAACATAATTTAAGTGAATTAAATCTACCTTACTTTGATGTTTTCCAACATTAATAAAACTCTAGTTTCTTATTGGTCCCAAGGTAAAGAATAACCAGTTACACCAAAAAATGCAGTCAATACAGCCAGAACCACACCTGTAACCCAAGTTAATTCGCGCGGTTTTTTAAATCCACCGGTGAGATATACACGAAATTCATATTAGTGATGGTATCCTTAAGAATGACTTTATGGCATTGGGGTAACTTTGGAATACAAAGTTGACCCTTGGCACCAACTATCTTATTAATCAATGCATTAAAAAAGTTTTGAGTTATCATCTCCTTCCTTAACCCACTTGTGCTTAATTGTTCAATTTGTGATTTTCTTTCGTAAACATGCTTGCACGTAAAACTTTGACATTATGAAGCGGGATCCATAACAAGTGCGGTTTAATAGTATATTTAGGACTAAGTTTTGGAAGCACACTTAAAACATGTAATGATTGTGTATGACCATGACTAGGTTAACTAAACAAAAGTAGCTTATTCACCTTATTCTAGACTCTTACAATAATCATATTAATAGTCATAGTGATAAAAATGATAAGGATAACATCACATGTAACAAAAAACCAACTCATTGTAATAGCATTTTGTCAAGTAACAACCTTATAGGCAACGTGTGTTCCGACTTCAAAAAAAGTGAAATCAGCACTTCTATTAGAGTCGTGAAGTTGTTGTGGTCGGTCCTAAAGGGAGAACCATTCTTCTTACTTGCTATATTCCCACATCCTTGCGCAGCGCAACTCGTTCTTCGAGCCATGCTTCCCCCACTCCCCGTAAAACGTCCAAAACATGCCCGTATGAAGTATAACCAAGTGGTAAGGCATCGACCATTGGTACCATTATGCAAAGGTTCGAATACTTTTACTCCATATTATGATCACCCAATCAGATCTATCAAAAACAGTATAGGGGAAGCGGCTGGCTGCAGTCCCTGAGTCCAGCTTGTAGCAAGCCAACAAAACTTGACAACAAACATAACATTTGTAACATGTGAAACAAGTTGATACCTAAGATGTAATACATATCTGAAAATAAGAATCAAAGAATAAGGGTAACTCTTAAAGTCTTGTCATTTTACCTTTTTTTAACAACAAACTTTTTGAACTACCATCTTACATTTTATAAAGAGGACACCATACTAGTAGATTAAAGACGCCATACTACTAGATCAATAGATCATAAATTCTTATTATTTAATTGAGTAGATGTTAACCTTATATTACCAATCCAAACCATTAACACACCAACACAAAAGCCTTAATTATCCAAATAATTACCAATTTAAATGCAAAGCCAACATCCAAACCTCTTAAAAAGTATAAAAGAAAATCTAAAAGTCAATATATCACCAACTAGTCTAAAATAAAATCCATTAAATCTAACAATTCCTCAACCCTAATCTCATTAAGTTCATACTTCATTCAAATGCAAACACCAAAGCTTGTAACTCACATCTTCCCCTGCAGATTCCTGTCACATATAATCACCTGTAAAACAATTCACAACAAAACATAAGGTTATTATTATTCATGGTTAGAAGAAGCAATGTAGAGCACCCTCCACCTGCAAATCTTTAACCTAACTCTGCAAAATCAACTTCACTAAGCATCAACAAAAACAAATGCACAAATCGTAACAAACTAGAATGTGTAAAAATTATATCACCCGGCCTCGATGCATGCTTATCATAGAGAACCTAACTGCAAAAAACACAACTTTGTGCACAAGTGAAGTAGGTATGCATGCTTCTCAAAACCAAAGCTTAAACATGATCAGTGGCAAATAGCTAGTTGCTAATGAATATATGCTAAGCCAGATATTACAAGTGGCAGACACCTTTTGTTATTTGTGAACAAATACCAGTGCAGGAACCGAAAAATACAAAAATAAAACTGAATTTTGAAAGTGCCATTGTACGCCACACATCATGACAGACTAAGCCTGACAAACTGGGTTGGTCAAGCATGCTCGGGTGACAGGCCAAAACAGGTTTGGGTCAATACACGTTCTGGAGAAAACAAATTAGGGTAAAAACATGTTCGCTAAAAAAACTAATCAATTTTTCCTTCATTGTAGACAAATAGACAAACAACGGCATGGTGGTACTAAAAGAAAACGATAAAGCCTGACTGGAAATAAGTTAATCACCTGCCAATCTTTTTTAGATGCATAAAGTTGCAATAACCGCCTCGATTGCAGGTGTTTTCCTCATACTGTCTGCAAGTAGATTCCCGGAAATCAGTGACCGGTGAGAAGTCAACAATGATGGGTCGACCTGCAACATGCTCTCAAATTAACAGAAGCTGAAAACAATAATAACATATGAATGAATGGTATGCATGAAACAAGCAGAAACAATACCTGCATAATATCTTCCACTAAGATTCTTCAATGCTTTTGCAGCGTACTCTTCTTCCCTAAACTGAACATACACATTCCCCACCTAATAATAAAACAAAAACAAAACATTAGATAACAATTAAAACAATACAAAGCATGCAGAATCAGATACTTGATACTTAATTACTTACCATATGGTCAGCAAGATTATCACAAACATTCAAGCTCTCAATTTCCCCATACTTGTTCAGCTCCTCAAACAGATCTTCATAGAAATCCTAAAATTTAATAAAATAAAATAAAAGCTCAAAACCTCATAGCTTGAATATACCCTAATTACATCTAGGAGTGAGTATGAGACCCAAATAACCAGATCAGAAATCGAAAAAACCCAACCAAAATAAAAACTGACGATTTGGTTTGCATGTAATAAAAACCGAAAACACTAAACAAAACCGAATTTCTAAATTTTTATTTTCTATATATTATTTTCTCTAATGGCAAAACCGAAAAAAACGAAACCCAACTTTCAAAAATCCCAATATTGAAGTTTCAGTTTGGTAAAATTCCCAAATCCCAAATAACCCAAGTGAGGAGGTTCAACGTCTAATGAGAAAGTGACACATGGCTTCAAAATCCATACCCTAATTACATCTAGGGGTGTGTATGAGACCGAAATCGAAAAAACACAACCGAAAGAAAAACTGACAGTGTGGTTTGCGTGTAATAAAAACCGAAAACACTAAACAAAACCGAACTTCTAAATTTTCATTTTCAATATATTATCTTAAGCAACTCAAAATTTAGCCCAAATTTATTTTTTTTGGCCAAAATTTTTCTCTACTAACAAAACCGAAAAAATCGAAATCCAACTGTCAAAAATTCCAATATTGAAGTTTCATTTTTGGAAAAATTCCCAAAATAACCCAAATGAGGAGAGAGAGATGTTCCAAAAATGGCCCGTGAAGCCCGTATCTTCACTATTAGGCTATGCGTAGTGGCAGGGCTACAAAATGGGGCGTTTCGTGACATGTGGCGTCATTTAGCAAAGGGTAGGTTTTTGTTTTGTGGGTGTAATGGTGTTGTAGCCCCATACACATATACATATATATATCACACACAACAATAAAATTATAATATTTTCTCAAACTTCGCAGGCGACAAATATTCATCCCCCCCACCCCCATCGCCCTCCAATGTCGCCCCACTACGCATAACCTGAGATTCAGCTTCGAATGAGAAACTGACACATGACATCAAAATCTCATCGTCAAGATGAAATTGAGCTCAAATCTCATCGTCGTGTCGACTTGAAGCCTCATGTCAGTTTCTCATTTGACGTTGAATCTAATCATGAAGATGGAATTGGGACATTAACGGAACCTCTCACCTAATTTGGGTTATTTCGGGTTCAGTTTAAGCCGAAAACCGACACAAACCTAATTACCAAACCGGCTAACCATGCACACCCTAATTAGTAACTACAACTGAAACCAATTGACTGAAACAATTAAGTTAAGAGTTACATGCCTCGAAGTGATCTTGTATTTTTCTGGGATCAATAGGGTTTCCTTGCGCATCAACCCCAGGGGTGATCATATCAGGTCGCTGATACATGTTGGACAATAATAACGTGGGGCTAACGCTAGGTTTAGTGTGGAGTCTAGAACAACGATCGCCGTGTCTGCAAGCTCCGATTTTGAAGTAAAACGGGCAATTCACTCTGTCTTTCTCCGTACCGAATATTGAAGCTAAATGTTCCGCCATTGATTGATGAGGAAATCAAGCACTGGATTGATCTAGGGTTTCAGTTTTGTATGCAGAGTGAGGTGATAGATGACAAGTTATTATTATTATTATTATTTATATAAGTTTGTTATAACTGACACCTGGAGTTCTTTCTGGATGCTTCTATTTGCAGATATAAAAATGTTAGTTTGATAAATAATAGTAATAATATTGATGATGATAACAACAAAGAGGTGGTTTGCCCGAGAGGTTAAGGGGGAAGACTTAAGATCTTCCGCACATAAGTGCGCGTGTGTTCGAACCCCACAGCCACCAATATCACCAGAATATCCTTGAATGTAATTTGCATTTACATGAATCTCGTCGTTTGAGGTATATGCAACGCCATCTATGAACACGTTTACGCTTGCTACATTCTTTTTGTCGGTTTCAGTGTTTTGTTGGAATGTGGTCCATATGAAGTTTGTGGCCGAGCCTAGAGTTTGGGTGGTGTATTCGACACCGATCTCATTGGTGAACCTCACACCACCAGGGGTTGCTGCAGCCGTGTTGGTGACCGTGTAGTCCACGCCTAGTTCGAGGTCGTGAGTTGTATAATTCTTTTCATGAACCTTGAGTTGCCTTGATGCGTAAGCGATAACCTTGCCTCGTTGCATAAGAACACAACCGAGACCTTGGTTGGATGCATCGCAATACACGACAAAATCTTCATTACCCTCAGGTAGCGCAAGAACAGGAGCTTCACACAACAAACGCTTAAGCGTCAGAAAGGCTTCTGCTTGCTTCGAGCCCCAAATATACGGTTTACCTTTGTGCGTTAGAGCTGTTAAAGGCAAAGCGATCTTTGAGAAGTTCGAAATGAAGCGCCGGTAATAACCAGCTAAGCCCAGAAAGGAACGGATCTCGGTAGGAGAGGATGGCGTAATCCAGTTCTTGATTGCTTCAATTTTGGATGGGTCGACATGAATACCCATCTTATTGACAACATGGCCAAGAAACTGTACTTCATCAGACCAAAATTCACACTTGGAAAGCTTAGCATAGAGTTGCTCAGCTCTAAGCTTTTGCAACACCAACCGAAGATGTTGCTCATGCTCGGCCTTGGTCTTAGAATACACCAGAACATCATCGATAAACACAATCACGAATTTATCCAAGAAAGGCCTACACACCCGATTCATTAGATCCATGAAAACGGCGGGTGCGTTGGTTAAACCGAAGGACATGACCAAGAATTCAAAATGGCCATAACGAGTTCGAAAAGCAGTCTTCGGAACATCTTCATCGCGGATGCGCAACTGGTGATAACCAGAGCGGAGATCAATCTTCGAGAAACAAGAGGCACCTTGGAGTTGATCAAAGAGGTCGTCAATACGCGGTAAGGGATACCGGTTTTTAGTGGTGAGTTTGTTCAACTCGCGGTAATCGATACACATGCGAAACGATCCATCTTTCTTTTTAACGAACAGCACCGGAGCACCCCAGGGCGAAGAGCTAGGGCGAATGAATCCTTTAGCAGTCAACTCTTGAAGTTGGCTGGCCAATTCTTGCATCTCAGCGGGTGCAAGACGATAAGGAGATTTAGCTACGGGGGAAGCACCAGGGACAAGATCAATACGGAACTCGACTTCTCGAGCGGGAGGGATACCAGGAAGATCATCAGGAAAAACTTCAGGGAAATCACGCACAACAGGGATATCGCGAAGCTTCTTTTCTTCAGCAGGTTTAACCACATGGGCTAGAAATGCAATACACTTCTTCCGCATGAGTCTTCGGGCTTCGGCGCAAGACATAAGCTTAAGACCACTGGAGGGTTTTTCGCCGTAGATATGAAGATCACCATTTTCTCGAGGAATGCGAATCAACTTCTTGGCGCAAATAACTTCGGCGCGATTATTCGAGAGCCAGTCCATACCAATAATAACATCAAAGCTTCCAAGAGGCATGGGGATGAGGTCGATCAGGAAATCGTTTTCGTTAAGGTTAAGCGTGCAATCCTTGATCACATAATTAATTAAAACAGTTTCACCGTTAGCCAATTCAACTGAAAAATCTTCTTTTAAGTTATCGCTGCGCGGTCGCGCAAGCTTCTGCTCGAAGGCGCGAGAGATAAAACTTCGATCGGCGCCAGTATCAAAAAGTACAGAAGCATAAAATCCGTTAAGCAAAAATGTACCATTAACTACGTCATTATTCGCTTGCGCTTGGTGCGCGGTTATGCTAAAAGCTCGTCCACGCGTCACTTGGTTCGAAATCTGGTTCACCGGATTCGCTTGCGTAATCTGAACTTGTAGTCTCGGGCACGCGTTCCGGAAATGACTGGGATCACCGCAGTTAAAGCACGATCTGGGTCGTGGGTTTTGGTAGGTTGGTTGTGGGTTCTGCGGGTAGACTGGTGGTGTTGGCGCAATTGGATTGGCGAGAAGGACTCTACAGTTTTCTGCAAGGTGACCAGCGCGGCCACAACGGGTACAAAGTCGACACGGGGTTTGGGTTGGGTGGTGAAATCTACAGGTTGGGCAAAAGGGGTGGTTTCCTGTGTAAGGTTTCTTAGTTGGCGGGGCAGGGAGTGCTGGATTGGTTAAGGCATAGTTATGGGCTACAGGAGGTGTTGGGTAGGTTGACAGAGGGTTAGGCGCGTAAACTGGAGGTTGGTAAATGGGTTGCTGGACAATGGGCGGGTTGGTAAGCGCATAGGCCTTGCGCCTGCGCTTGAGGTTGTTACGGTTTGAGGGTTCTGGTTTGGTTTCTGTTGGTTCAGGGGCAGTCTTGGTGAGTTTGGTCTTCTCAGTTCCCCGCAGGAACAGGGTTCCTGCTCTGACATGGTTGTCGCTGAGCACAGCGGCCAACTCGATGGCGTCAGAGAGGGTAACTGGGTTTCTGGCCCATACAGAATCTTGAATTTCCATGGGGAGACCCCCAAGGAATTTCTCTATGGCTCGGCGGGAAGGGGTAACAAGGTGAGGGACAAGCAGGCTTAGTTCATGGAAGCGCGTCGCGTACTCGCGCGCTTCACCGCTGTATTGCTTAAGATTCCAAAATTCCTCCTCCAGGCGCTTAACTTCGTTGGGAGGGCAGAATTCTCGCGTAAGAATTTCCTTGAATTCCTCCCATGTCATGCTAGAAGCAGCCTCTGCGCCACGCGCATGAGCTACTCCATTCCACCATGTAAGCGCTCTAGATTCCAGGACACTGGAAGCATACAGGGTTCGTCTGTCTGAGGGGCATTGGGTGTGGAGGAAAGTGTTTTCTATTTTCTCAAGCCACTGGAGCATCACGGTGGCTCCTTCAAGACCTGTGAACTTTGGAGGGTTACCCGCGTTAAAGGATTTAATGTTATAACTAGAGGTGTTGGTATTGTTTTGGCTCAAAGCTTGGGCTATTGCGGCGGCCATTTCCTGGGAACGTTGCTGTCTACGCATGCGCGAGGCTTCTCTTCTCTGAAATCGGCGAGATAGCGGAGGCATTCTATAAAAGTTTTAATTTTAGTTAATATCTTGGTTTTATCGCGAAGTATAACTTTATAAAGCTTGGTTTCACGGAGTTAGATACTATCAAAAGTTAAAGTAGATTAAATGACTTTAAATGCAGACTTAATAAAGGTAACAAATTCGAATCAAGAATCGACAATCCATGTATCACCATGACTTTCCGAATTCCCAATTTAAAATATACGAGCAAACGAGTATTGGAGATTGACGATTCATGTATCACCATGACTTTTCAATCTTCAATATAAAATATACAAGAAAATGAGTATTGGAAGTTGACAATTCATGTATCACCATGACTTTTCAAGTCTCCAACCTCAGAACATAATCGTAAATGGAAATTGAAAATCAACTATTCATGTATCACCATGACTTTTCGGATTTTCAAACCCAACAAACGAATATGTAAGTAAAATCAATAAAATCGAAATTCAACAAAAATCGAAATATCGCGAAATAAAACATAAAATCATACACTGCGCAAGCGCGAGCATATTCATAAATAACGAGTAATTAACAATAAGCGTGCAAACATGAGATTTCTCTCATGTGCGAGAAGGGACTCTTAGGTATTCTAGGCCGTTACGTCTAACCACCTATCCTAAAGTCAACGAGCTCTGATACCAATCTGTAACACCCCGACCAAAGGCGGATTATACATCGGGGCGCCACATATTGTTTCATTACTCGTGACACTATTGGGTGTCAATATTTAATAAATACATTCATTCGCGCACGCGCAGGGTAAACACAAGATAACATAAATCATCATAAAATCAATATATTATAAATCATAATATTCGGACAACAATAACTTGTCTTGATACATTTTAATCTAGGTCCAAAATAAAGAAAACTTCCTATGTGTCCACAAGCTCCAAAACAGCTACTGCAAACCTGAACATGTGTTAAAATAAACGTCAAACACTTGCGTGTTGGTGAGAAATCAAGTTTAATACAATACATAGATAACAATAAATCTGCGCGCAACATGTGTATGTCTGGTTTTCAACAAGGGTGTAATCTGATCGGGACCAACTCTAAGATTCATAAGACTGCCAGTGCTCACAATTGAGCTCACAAACAAGACAAACTGTGCATGTGTAAACAAAAGAGAAAATCATAAACGATAGTTCTCCCGTGTTCATCTAATGGTACCATGAGAACTGCGGAATAGACCGACAAGACGGTTAATGATCCACACATACAAATAAACAGCCAAGTCTACGTCCTCAACACATGGGATACTGCGCGTCTAAAGTTCATAAACAGTTTAAGACTCTAAGTTTGTATGAACACATGAACATCCCAAAACATTAAAAGCAAAAAGGGATTAGGTACGAGATTACTCACTTGATAAACGATGCGGTGTAAGATAAAGCAAGAACCAACTTTAAACAAGCACAAGTTAACCTATAAATAAGATTATTGTTTTAATGAATTGATTTAAGTCTTGATTATAAGTTAGCATAATTAATAAGTAAATTATTATATATATTACCGGAAAAGCAGGACAGAACAGGGAGGAAGACGGAGGCAGAGAGGGAGGCGGCAGAGAGCAAGGAAAACAGGAGAGATTAAGTGTTTTGTGTGTGTAGTGTTATGAAAATATTATTATTATTATTTATAGGGAAACCCTAGGAGACATGAATCCAGAAAAAGGGGAAAAGATCTTTAACAGGATCAAGCAAAAGATATCAAAAAGCATAAGAACCCAAAAGCAAAAGATATGGAAAGATATGGCAGCTGCAGAGGCAAGATAAAGCTGACAGGGAACAGTAAAAAGCATGGGCGGGTCAGATAAAGGTACTGGTCAAGCATGGAAAAAGCAGATCTCCAAAGATAATGTCAGTCACTTTTTCTGCCAACCAATGGGGTTGGTGCGCATGCTGCGCCGAAAGTAACTTTTCAGACATAAAGCAGATTAGGTCAACAGCACAAAAGATAAGAACACAAAAGCAAAAGGCTAGATTAAACAGAAGAAAACTCAAAGGGTTTAGCGCGAGAAGGCTCGAGCGCGAAGGCAGACACATAAGGTCAAGAGAGCGCGAGCGCGAAGGCAGATGGAACCAACCTTAACGCGTCGCGGAAAGAACTACATTTCTAAGCGCGCCGCGGGAAGAATCACATTTCTTAGCGCGCCGCGGGAGGAATTAAAATTCCTAGCGCGCCGCGGGAAGAACTATAATTCTTCGCGCGTCGAGGGATGAACTACGATTCTTAGCGTGGTGCGAGAAGAACTACAAATCCTTAGCGCGTCGCGGGAAGAACGACCGTTCTTAGCGCGCTGCGAGAAGAATTACAACTCTTAGCGCGCTGCGAGAAGAGTTCGTCTCGCGTATCGCTGAAACATGTGGTCTTCACGCAGGATTCCTTGTAAGGGGTCTGGCGCGTGGAGCTGCGCAGACAACCTTAGGCGGGAAGGAACAAAGGACAAGCAAAGAGTTAGAAGAAAAAGAGGAAAACAAGGCGTAAGGGCGGGACGGCGACAAGAGGGAAAAGAAGGCGGAAAGAGAGAAGGAGAGGGACGGGACGGCGGAAAGAAAGAGAGAGAAAGAGGCGGGAAGGAAAATATATATTATTATTAAAAGTAAAATATAAGTATAAATATTAAATCATAAAAGAAAGAGATCGGATCGGAGAAACGGGTACCTGGGTCGGGTCGGATCGGGGCAGATGTCACATGACTTTGCAGTCCTTCCACCAACGTCGGTCTCCTCGCCTCATCAAAAGGTAGTCAATTTGCGTGTCGCGTCCGCCACTGCTAAAAGTGATTAAATGAGAATCTCGTTTCCTAAAAAAAGAATTTATAATACCTAGGTCATGTGCCACCGCAAACTCTAGAAGATCTGTTCCGGTCTCATTCCTATCACCAAAACCGAAACCCCCATGTACGGCTTGAAAACCATCGTTAGCCTTACCAATGTGTCCATTAAAATCACCTCCTATGCAAATCCTCTCCCCCCTAGGTATGCCCCCTACCACTGCGTCTAGGCAATCCCAAAATTCTCTCTTTTCCTGATCCCCTAGGCCTACATGAGGCGCGTAGGCGGAGACTACTGCCACTACTTCCTCTCCTAGTACTAATTTCAACACCATAATCCTGTCATTATGTCTTATCACCTCCACCACACTAGTGTGTATTTCCTTAGCCACTAGACACCCCACTCCATTCCTAGCTCCATCAGACCCCGAGTACCACAACTTATACCCATTACACTCAGCCCCTCTATGTCCTTTCCACTTAGTCTCCTGGAGGCATGCTATCTGAACCCTACGTCTTTTAAGCACATCTACCAATTCTAACAACTTACCATTTAATGTTCCTACATTCCAAGAAGCCAAACGCAATATACGCTCCCTATCTTTACTCTTTCCTACACCCCTCGATTCAGGACATGGTCTCAGGTAATAGTCATGGTTCCTACGCTCTATGGTTGCAACTAATCACACAAACACAAGCAATAGAACACCAAATCACTAATAATAATAATAATAATAATAATAATAGTAGTAACAAAAACTAATAATAATAATAATAGACACACGGAACACAGTAACAGATAAATTGGACTGACTACTCTAGCAGCATCAAGGCCTATTGCCAACAAAAATAAAAGATATGAAACGATCTCACCGGGATTTTAGCAAGTCACCAATGTTGAAACCGGGATGAGACACCGTGAGCTAACGAGAATAAGCTAGAAACGTGACACAATCTACAACCCTTGAGTTTCGGCGGCGGCGGCGTTGAGCGGCGGCGACGACGGAGCTCCGGCGACGTGTTACGGTGGCGGCAGAGGGTGAATCAGCTAAGATCCAAGAAGCTGCCAACAATCAGTCGTCAGATTCTGAGAAAAGAAACCAAATCCCCCCAAATGTTGGTCGCCTGAATCCGGGAAGGAGCCCAACTAAAAATCTTTCCGGGGATGTCTTTTCGGTGTGAAGCTTCGGTTGGCCGGTCGTCTGGACTTGCAACTTGTAGTTCGACGCTCTCCGGTAAACACTAGATCTCGGCTCGATTTTCCGGAGATCAAGATTTAGTGCAAAAACAGAGACAAAAAAAGAGTCGCTGTGTCGAGATGGTTTTCAGGTGTTTGACCCTTTGTACGTATCGTCGCTCGGTGATTCGCCGGAGAAACGGTAACACAACTGAGTGTATCGCCGGAGAAACGGTATTCTGGGCCTGCAAAAAAAGAGCAAACCTTCCTTGCCTTTGTACTTATCGTCGGTCGGAGAGACGGTAGTTGGTGAGCGGTTGGCCGGGCAAACCGAAAATCAAAGTTTTTGGGTGAAAATCCTTAGTATCGGTTATCTCTTTAACACAAATCGGAATAAGTGAATTCAGATGACCAGTTAACGGCGGTTACGGTGGCAGTAACAGTTTGCGTTTTGATTGAAAGAGGATGAATGAGTAAAACTAAAATAAATAAAGCATTCGGAGCATTCGGTTTTTGCATCAGTAATAAAATAAATAAAAATCATTATCGGTCAATACCATTCAATAAAGATTATTAAAATCCAATAAACCTTGCTTAAAATGTGTAAATTCTAAGGTGTTCGTAATTTTGTTATTCTTTTTATACCGTTAAAAATATAATACATGAAGTATGAGATCATTGAGTGAAGATATGTCTTGGTCCCCATCTTTTACTTCCAAGTTCTAAACAAATGAAACAAGAACATATAAATAAAGTAACATCCTAGTGCATCACAAAAGCAACTTTCACTTCAAAATTATCAAGAATTACATATAGTTTATCGAAACCATGTCACAAATTGAAATCGGTACAAAAATCACATATAACTAACCTTACAAACTAAAGCTAGATTACAACCGCTCTGTATAGTGCTTTACACTTACTAGCCTTGTCTGTCTGCGTGTGTACTCAATCGGTGAACCAAGCCAGGTTCAACAAAAGTTGACCATTGCTCGTATACAAGACCACAAAATGCCAAATGATAGGTAAATACGAACCCACATAGGTCACCAGATGTGAACCAGATCAGACCCAATTATGTAAATAGCATCTTAAGTTCCTCAATACGTGCTGTTCGAACTTCCTGGTCTGTTAAGGCCCCAGAAATCATCCTTTGTTTACGTGCTTGAACCGCTTCCATTCTTTCCTCAACCGTACCCTACATATTAAATCAAGTTTTAAGTACAAGTGAACAAGATCTAATCCTATACTAAACTTATGATGCAATGTTTCGATGTGTGTTTAAATTATAAAACATCACAATATAGTTTCATTTCCGTTGCAACAAAGAAGATTAACTTGTTTTACTGTTTACACCTCTTTTAATATATTTAGAGATACGGGTGTAAACGAGCTGAGCCACTCGATATCAGCTCGCTAAAAGCTGAATCAGGCCGAGCTTAAAGAAGCTCGAGCCTATAATGAAAAACACATTTTGTGAAAATTACCTATTTACCCCTCTCAAAAAAATAAAAAAGAAAATAAGTGTGAAAATTACACATTTTTCTGTTTAGGCACAAGGGCATACTGGCCATTTTTGTAAAAAGTCAACAGTATACGTTAAAGAATTTAGTGAAAAAGTCGTAATGTGTTGCAGCTTTTCAAATAAAGAATTTTTTTTGTAATTAGATTAGTTTAAGGGCACAACCTGTAAATTGGTACATACCTGAAGAACGAAATTACTCAGAATTTTAAAAAAATAACTACATAATAATATATTACATGCAAAAATCATAATATAAAAACAACTTACAGCACAGACATGTTATTTCAGGCTTTCACGTGAAAAGTATACCTTCACGATAAAACGTTTGATAGAAACACTTTTCGTTTGTCCAATCCTGTGGATGCGCATGACAGCTTGTTCCTCAACAGCAGGATTCCACCAAGGATCCTAAAAAATAAATTAAAAACATGACAAATTTCCATCTTTAAAAAATGTTGGTACAATAATAATACACAAGACATGCATAAGTGAGTACCATGACAAATGCATTAGATGCCGCAGTAAGATTGATTCCAACTCCTCCGGCTTTCAATGACATTAACAATACCTACAAACATTAATAATAATGTGATGTTATAGAACTTAGAAAAATTTATATAGCATTAATGTTTTTATTTGTAATAGAAACACACCATAATGTCACCTTCTTCTGAAAACTGCTTTATGACCTTCTCACGTTGCTGTTGATTTAGAGTCCCATCAAGGCGAAGAAATGAAATGCTATTCCTGAACACATGTTTTACAAGAATTAGTTAAGATCAAAAAACTTAATTATGGTAGTTAAATATTAATAAATAAAGTCTACAAATTTCATAATATTGATGGTTACCTTGAAAGGGGGACCTGTAAAAGGTCTAAAAAGGCGGTCCATTGACTAAACACAATGCTTTTGGACCCTAATGACCGAAGAGTTTCCAAATCACGCAACAATGCAGAAACTTTTGATGATTCCACCCAATTTTTTTCTATATCAACTCTAAACCGACTGTCGGTTGGTGCTGTAATCAGTTCCTGTTTGCTCACCGTCTTTCTGCCAGATGAACGTAATTGTTTACATTAACAGATGATAACGAAAACAATATGCCAATTATCTAATAAACCTCTTATCTGATTCACAATTATCACACAGCGTTTTATTTATTTATTTTATTTTTATTATTCGAGTAAAAGATTTATTCTACATCACATAATCCACTTCAATCGCAATGCAGAACATTTACCAATTTTAGGGGTGTGTTTGAAACTTAAAAAACATCCAGAACCAAAAAAACCGTACCAAAATAATTCAACTCAAACAAAAGCATTGGTTTATGTTTCAAAAACTGAACTTTCAGTTCAGTTTTCGTTTTGCGTGTAGTTAAAACTGAAGCAAATTTATGGATTTTTACTTTTGAATTGCAAGTAATTTACAGGAACTTAATAAATAGTGCAACACAAACATTTAGCCCAAATGCATAATAATCAGTTAAATAATAAGTAACAAAAGAATTTTAGGCCTGATTTTATAAATTTGGTCCAATTTTTTGGCCCAAAAAATTCACGCCTAGATGACAATATCTAAAAAAACCGAAACCAAAAATATCAATATTGAACGGTTTCCAAGGTTTTTGGTTATGTTTGACCCCAAACCGACCCATGCACACCCCTAGGCCCTATAGCCAATTCTTTTAGTATAACAAATTTAAGAGGTTTAGTCTCATGAACAAATAGATGACTTTTGAACTTTCGATCCGTTTGAAATTAGCGGACACCAAATCGACCCATTTGTGATAAAATAAAGTCCAACTGGGAAACAAATTATCACCTCCAAAATAAAGGGAAAAACAAGCTTTATCTTAAAAGATACCTACAAACAGGACAAAGGCCTGAATTAGAGTTTCTCCAGCTTGATAAAAGACATTCACGACATAAACGATGAGCACACGGTGTCAAAACTGCATCTTCAAAAGCTTCAAGACAAATAGGGCATTCTCCCTCTTCTCCCTTTTGTAACCCCTTCACAACTTCCTGTATGTAAGCTTTTGAAGGCATTTCTTTACCTTCTTCCATGGTTTCTTTACCGCCTTTAAGAAATCGTTTGGCCAATTTACCCAAATCTGAAAACTCCTGAGTATCCCCTCGACTGTCAAAACCAATGTTCATCAGAAATTACAAATTATATAATAACAAAATAATGGCAGTTAGCTATAATTGACTGTTTCATTGAATAGACAACAAAAATATATTCTGCATTGAGATTAGTCACAGTAATAGCATTGTTTTCATATTTGTTTATTTATTGGAACATACTGTTATAAGTAGTTGGGCTTATTTTTACATATTTTATGTGAAATGTAAAAATGGTAGTTAGTTGCAACACCCTTCACATGATAAACAAAGAAAACATTATGCAACTGAGATGATTCCAGGTAATAATGTTGTCTTCCACTTTTACTATTTGTTTATTCAGTGAACTAGAGTGTTATAAGTTACTGGATTTATTTTATTTCCCCATACTTGTTCAGCTCCTCAAACAGATCTTCATAGAAATCCTAAAATTTAATAAAATAAAATAAAAGCTCAAAACCTCATAGCTTGAATATACCCTAATTACATCTAGGAGTGAGTATGAGACCCAAATAACCAGATCAGAAATCGAAAAAACCCAACCAAAATAAAAACTGACGATTTGGTTTGCATGTAATAAAAACCGAAAACACTAAACAAAACCGAATTTCTAAATTTTTATTTTCTATATATTATTTTCTCTAATGGCAAAACCGAAAAAAACGAAACCCAACTTTCAAAAATCCCAATATTGAAGTTTCAGTTTGGTAAAATTCCCAAATCCCAAATAACCCAAGTGAGGAGGTTCAACGTCTAATGAGAAAGTGACACATGGCTTCAAAATCCATACCCTAATTACATCTAGGGGTGTGTATGAGACCGAAATCGAAAAAACACAACCGAAAGAAAAACTGACAGTGTGGTTTGCGTGTAATAAAAACCGAAAACACTAAACAAAACCGAACTTCTAAATTTTCATTTTCAATATATTATCTTAAGCAACTCAAAATTTAGCCCAAATTTATTTTTTTTGGCCAAAATTTTTCTCTACTAACAAAACCGAAAAAATCGAAATCCAACTGTCAAAAATTCCAATATTGAAGTTTCATTTTTGGAAAAATTCCCAAAATAACCCAAATGAGGAGAGAGAGATGTTCCAAAAATGGCCCGTGAAGCCCGTATCTTCACTATTAGGCTATGCGTAGTGGCAGGGCTACAAAATGGGGCGTTTCGTGACATGTGGCGTCATTTAGCAAAGGGTAGGTTTTTGTTTTGTGGGTGTAATGGTGTTGTAGCCCCATACACATATACATATATATATCACACACAACAATAAAATTATAATATTTTCTCAAACTTCGCAGGCGACAAATATTCATCCCCCCCACCCCCATCGCCCTCCAATGTCGCCCCACTACGCATAACCTGAGATTCAGCTTCGAATGAGAAACTGACACATGACATCAAAATCTCATCGTCAAGATGAAATTGAGCTCAAATCTCATCGTCGTGTCGACTTGAAGCCTCATGTCAGTTTCTCATTTGACGTTGAATCTAATCATGAAGATGGAATTGGGACATTAACGGAACCTCTCACCTAATTTGGGTTATTTCGGGTTCAGTTTAAGCCGAAAACCGACACAAACCTAATTACCAAACCGGCTAACCATGCACACCCTAATTAGTAACTACAACTGAAACCAATTGACTGAAACAATTAAGTTAAG
The DNA here is from genome assembly GCF_021521415.1 of Bidens hawaiensis. Classification (NCBI taxonomy): domain Eukaryota; kingdom Viridiplantae; phylum Streptophyta; class Magnoliopsida; order Asterales; family Asteraceae; genus Bidens; species Bidens hawaiensis. The sequence continues at coordinate 31,948 of NW_027506055.1, forward strand.
AGTTACATGCCTCGAAGTGATCTTGTATTTTTCTGGGATCAATAGGGTTTCCTTGCGCATCAACCCCAGGGGTGATCATATCAGGTCGCTGATACATGTTGGACAATAATAACGTGGGGCTAACGCTAGGTTTAGTGTGGAGTCTAGAACAACGATCGCCGTGTCTGCAAGCTCCGATTTTGAAGTAAAACGGGCAATTCACTCTGTCTTTCTCCGTACCGAATATTGAAGCTAAATGTTCCGCCATTGATTGATGAGGAAATCAAGCACTGGATTGATCTAGGGTTTCAGTTTTGTATGCAGAGTGAGGTGATAGATGACAAGTTATTATTATTATTATTATTTATATAAGTTTGTTATAACTGACACCTGGAGTTCTTTCTGGATGCTTCTATTTGCAGATATAAAAATGTTAGTTTGATAAATAATAGTAATAATATTGATGATGATAACAACAAAGAGGTGGTTTGCCCGAGAGGTTAAGGGGGAAGACTTAAGATCTTCCGCACATAAGTGCGCGTGTGTTCGAACCCCACAGCCACCAATATCACCAGAATATCCTTGAATGTAATTTGCGTTTACATGAATCTCGTCGTTTGAGGTATACGCAACGCCATCTATGAACACGTTTACGCTTGCTACATTCTTTTTGTCGGTTTCAGTGTTTTGTTGGAATGTGGTCCATATGAAGTTTGTGGCCGAGCCTAGAGTTTGGGTGGTGTATTCGACACCGATCTCATTGGTGAACCTCACACCACCAGGGGTTGCTGCAGCCGTGTTGGTGACCGTGTAGTCCACAGCTGCAGCCAGTTGTAGGGCTGCTAGGATTGCAAAGAATGAGAGAAAGGAAGATATTTTGTGGTTGTGTTCAAGTTGGATATATGGTTGGGTTTATATAGAAGGTGCATAATTAGGCTAATTAAAAGTAGACCAAGTCAAGTAGGCTCCACCATTTGAAAATTTATTATGAAAGACTTGCGAAATTTCGTTGCATCAATTATATTATTACTTTTTATGTATAGGAAAAAGAACTTTCAAACATGGTATAGAAACAAAGAATTAGAGACTATAAGGTGATTAATCAACGGAGCATTAATTTAAAGAAAAAAAAGCTTGACCTTTCATAAACTTATAACTCACTCTTTAATTTCAAAGTTTGTAATGTGGAGTTTTAGAAAATGTTTATTTACAATGTTAATAAGTTATAGATGATTATTTAAAAATTTCTGATGATAAGGAGCTTATTGAGAACGAAGACAGGCTTGAAACCGTCACCGAGAACATGGGTTTTGATCTAGATGGACCCGTGCATGTGATTAGAATATGGTGAGATGATGTTGTTGATCATAATCTTTATGTTTGAATTTAGAGTTAATTTGTTAATCCCTTTTATTGGGTATATTTTTTATTTATATTTATCTTTTATTAGTTAGCTTTTGGATATATATATCGTGACAAGGTATTGAATAAGGTTTTACTTTTCCAAATGATAAGGTATCACTTCCTAGGGTACAACTTTTTTACCATTCAAGAAAAAAAAAGTTAGCCCTTGGATTTAACTATAAGTATGTGGGGGTGGGGGGCTTTGAACGATTTTATGTTCATGAACACTTAACTGAATCTCCCAAGTTTCTTTGATCTCACTATTACCGAGTCTATTGTGAAAAACGTGACATAAATTCGAAGGGCCAAAATGATTGGTGTGAGAAAGTACAAGGGTGGTACGACAAACTCTAAAGAGGTGGTTGGAAGGAAATTAATAAAATCCAATTATTAATTTGAATTACATAGAGTTTAAGTTGGTTATGATTATCTTTCTAATGTTTAGATAATGTTCATTTCTAATTTTCTATGCCAAAGCCGCTGCAAAACGTCCATCCAACAACCTATTTCAATCGTGTTCATGGACCGCTCATCTTGCCACCTCAACAATTAATAACTTATAACTTTGTTTAGATTTTTTCTTGTGTGTAGACACTACATGATGGCCGGCCAACAATAATAAAATCCATTGGTGTCATTATTTTCGAGTACTACGCTTGTGGTAATGAACTTATGGCCCCATACCAAGAAACTTTTTGAACCATAATGGTAACCCGTCATGATTCATAATGATGATCAACACTTCATTATGTTCCGACTCTCGATTCTGATAGTAGAAAGTAGGGCTGACAATCTTTGACATGACTCATTAACATGATATGCCTTGACACTGAGTTAAACACGTTAGTGATTGGGTAAACAAGTCAATTATTAATGGCACGATTAAAGAGACGGGTCAATCCGCTTATCCCATTGACCGCAACCATAGCACATTTAAGTCATCATGTTAAATTCATTTAAGAAATTTTTTTTGCCATTTATTATAACCGCATAGTTTATAGTTTTATATTTATAATATATAAGAACTCTAAATATTAATTCTAGTATATGTTAGTTTTATCACATATATTGTTAACTTAACCGTGCCTTATTATTATTTAACCATAGTTAGTGAAATATGTAAATAATTATGTTAAGCGTGCCATGTTATTGAAATGGCTAAATTTAATAATGTTAAACATGGCGTGTCATATAGACTGCTTAATATTCATGTTCAAGTTATTATTTAAGAAAAGTGAATGACACATTTAGTTAAATGTGCGGTGCCATGCTTGACTCCTTTAACACAACACGATATGATTTACTAACTATGGTAGAAAGTACATTAACCGAGTCTAAGAGTCTTCTACATGAGCTATCAGAATAAGAAAATATTTATTATCCTTTCTTTTGCGATGGGATGTTTATTTGCAACTTCAGCTCGTGAACAATTTCAAGCAATATAGTGATCTTGACAACAATATCATCAATGTTACCTTTTCTTTTGGAACATTAATGCAATAATTAAAGCATTCGGTTTTTGCATCAGTAATAAAATAAATAAAAATCATTATCGGTCAATACCATTCAATAAAGATTATTAAAATCCAATAAACCTTGCTTAAAATGTGTAAATTCTAAGGTGTTCGTAATTTTGTTATTCTTTTTATACCGTTAAAAATATAATACATGAAGTATGAGATCATTGAGTGAAGATATGTCTTGGTCCCCATCTTTTACTTCCAAGTTCTAAACAAATGAAACAAGAACATATAAATAAAGTAACATCCTAGTGCATCACAAAAGCAACTTTCACTTCAAAATTATCAAGAATTACATATAGTTTATCGAAACCATGTCACAAATTGAAATCGGTACAAAAATCACATATAACTAACCTTACAAACTAAAGCTAGATTACAACCGCTCTGTATAGTGCTTTACACTTACTAGCCTTGTCTGTCTGCGTGTGTACTCAATCGGTGAACCAAGCCAGGTTCAACAAAAGTTGACCATTGCTCGTATACAAGACCACAAAACGCCAAATGATAGGTAAATACGAACCCACATAGGTCACCAGATGTGAACCAGATCAGACCCAATTATGTAAATAGCATCTTAAGTTCCTCAATACGTGCTGTTCGAACTTCCTGGTCTGTTAAGGCCCCAGAAATCATCCTTTGTTTACGTGCTTGAACCGCTTCCATTCTTTCCTCAACCGTACCCTACATATTAAATCAAGTTTTAAGTACAAGTGAACAAGATCTAATCCTATACTAAACTTATGATGCAATGTTTCGATGTGTGTTTAAATTATAAAACATCACAATATAGTTTCATTTCCGTTGCAACAAAGAAGATCAACTTGTTTTACTGTTTACACCTCTTTTAATATATTTAGAGATACGGGTGTAAACGAGCTGAGCCACTCGATATCAGCTCGCTAAAAGCTGAATCAGGCCAAGCTTAAAGAAGCTCGAGCCTATAATGAAAAACACATTTTATGAAAATTACCTATTTACCCCTCTCAAAAAAATAAAAAAGAAAATAAGTGTGAAAATTACACATTTTTCTGTTTAGGCACAAGGGCATACTGGCCATTTTTGTAAAAAGTTAACAGTATACGTTAAAGAATTTAGTGAAAAAGTCGTAATGTGTTGCAGCTTTTCAAATAAAGAATTTTTTTTTGTAATTAGATTAGTTTTAAGGGCACAACCTGTAAATTGGTACATACCTGAAGAACGAAATTACTCAGAATTTTAAAAAAATAACTACATAATAATATATTACATGCAAAAATCATAATATAAAAACAACTTACAGCACAGACATGTTATTTCAGGCTTTCACGTGAAAAGTATACCTTCACGATAAAACGTTTGATAGAAACACTTTTCGTTTGTCCAATCCTGTGGATGCGCATGACAGCTTGTTCCTCAACAGCAGGATTCCACCAAGGATCCTAAAAAATAAATTAAAAACATGACAAATTTCCACCTTTAAAAAATGTTGGTACAATAATAATACACAAGACATGCATAAGTGAGTACCATGACAAATGCATTAGATGCCGCAGTAAGATTGATTCCAACTCCTCCGGCTTTCAATGACATTAACAATACCTACAAACATTAATAATAATGTGATGTTATAGAACTTAGAAAAATTTATATAGCATTAATGTTTTTATTTGTAATAGAAACACACCATAATGTCACTTTCTTCTGAAAACTGCTTTATGACCTTCTCACGTTGCTGTTGATTTAGAGTCCCATCAAGGCGAAGAAATGAAATGCTATTCCTGAACACATGTTTTACAAGAATTAGTTAAGATCAAAAAACTTAATTATGGTAGTTAAATATTAATAAATAAAGTTTACAAATTTCATAATATTGATGGTTACCTTGAAAGGGGGACCTGTAAAAGGTCTAAAAAGGCGGTCCATTGACTAAACACAATGCTTTTGGACCCTAATGACCGAAGAGTTTCCAAATCACGCAACAATGCAGAAACTTTTGATGATTCCACCCAATTTTTTTCTATATCAACTCTAAACCGACTGTCGGTTGGTGCTGTAATCAGTTCCTGTTTGCTCACCGTCTTTCTGCCAGATGAACGTAATTGTTTACATTAACAGATGATAACGAAAACAATATGCCAATTATCTAATAAACCTCTTATCTGATTCACAATTATCACACAGCGTTTTATTTATTTATTTTATTTTTATTATTCGAGTAAAAGATTTATTCTACATCACATAATCCACTTCAATCGCAATGCAGAACATTTACCAATTTTAGGGGTGTGTTTGAAACTTAAAAAACATCCAGAACCAAAAAAACCGTACCAAAATAATTCAACTCAAACAAAAGCATTGGTTTATGTTTCAAAAACTGAACTTTCAGTTCAGTTTTGGTTTTGCGTGTAGTTAAAACTGAAGCAAATTTATGGATTTTTACTTTTGAATTGCAAGTAATTTACAGGAACTTAATAAATAGTGCAACACAAACATTTAGCCCAAATGCATAATAATCAGTTAAATAATAAGTAACAAAAGAATTTTAGGCCTGATTTTATAAATTTGGTCCAATTTTTTGGCCCAAAAAATTCACGCCTAGATGACAATATCTAAAAAACCGAAACCAAAAATATCAATATTGAACGGTTTCCAAGGTTTTTGGTTTTGTTTGACCCCAAACCGACCCATGCACACCCCTAGGCCCTTAGCCAATTCTTTTAGTATAACAAATTCAAGAGGTTTAGTCTCATGAACAAATAGATGACTTTTGAACTTTCGATCCGTTTGAAATTAGCGGACACCAAATCGACCCATTTGTGATAAAATAAAGTCCAACTGGGAAACAAATTATCACCTCCAAAATAAAGGGAAAAACAAGCTTTATCTTAAAAGATACCTACAAACAGGACAAAGGCCTGAATTAGAGTTTCTCCAGCTTGATAAAAGACATTCACGACATAAACGATGAGCACACGGTGTCAAAACTGCGTCTTCAAAACCTTCAAGACAAATAGGGCATTCTACCTCTTCTCCCTTTTGTAACCCCTTCACAACTTCCTGTATGTAAGCTTTTGAAGGCATTTCTTTACCTTCTTCCATGGTTTCTTTACCGCCTTTAAGAAATCGTTTGGCCAATTTACCCAAATCTGAAAACTCCTGAGTATCCCCTCGACTGTCAAAACCAATGTTCATCAGAAATTACAAATTATATAATAACAAAATAATGGCAGTTAGCTATAATTGACTGTTTCATTGAATAGACAACAAAAATATATTCTGCATTGAGATTAGTCACAGTAATAGCATTGTTTTCATATTTGTTTATTTATTGGAACATACTGTTATAAGTAGTTGGGCTTATTTTTGAAGACAATTGGATCAAAACCACAAATCAAGAACAAGAGAAAACAAAACAGACAGCCCGATTCTTATTGCTTGAAAGAAAGCAAACAAAAGTATTTTTGTGTTTGTGTTGATTACAATGCTGCAGGACTGCCCCTTTTATATTAGGTAGGCTAGGTAACTAAGAAAGGAAATTTGCTAAAAATAAGACACAAAATATTCAGCCATAAAGACTAAATAATAACAGAACCTAATCTTGCTCCTAGGATCACTCCTCCTAGAATTACTCTTTATTGACCCATGATTTATTCAATTTATTCTTTTTATTCAAGATTAACTAACAATCTCCCCTTTAATCTTGAATAATCTTCATTCCCAACAGCTCTTTCATTTCAGCAAATTGTTGCCTTGGCAAAGCTTTTGTAAGAATGTCTGCCTTCTGCAACTTCCCACTGATGTGTTCAACCTTTATCTCCTCTTTCTCAATGCACTCCCGTATGAAATGGTAGCGCGTGTTAATGTGTTTGCTCCTTCCGTAAAACACCGGATTCTTCATAAGTGCTATGGCGGATTGGTTATCAACTTTCATGGTCACCATTTCTTCCTTCCAGCCTGTTATCTCAGCAAGTAAGCCTCTCAACCAAAGTGCTTGGCAAGTTGCGGTAGCGGCTGCCATAAATTCAGCTTCACACGAGGATAAAGCTACAGTGTTCTGTTTCTGAGAGTTCCATGCTACCGGTGCATTATTGAAAAAGAAAAGGCCTGTTGTGCTCTTACCATCATCTAGATCGGTCATGTGACTGCTGTCACTAAAGCCGAGAATTTCCTTGCTGCCATTCTTAGGATAGTGTATCCCAAGTTCAGTCGACCCTTTAACATATCTTAAAATGTGTTTGACAGCTTGCATATGTGTTTGTTGTGGCGATTGCATGAAACGACTTACGAACCCAACTGAGTAGCTCAAGTCTGGTCTGGTGTGGGTTAAGTACCGAAGACTCCCCACCAGTTTCCTATACTCGGTTGCATCAACTTCAGCTCCAACATCTTTCTTTGACAGCTTCAAACCAGGCTCCATAGGAAACTTTGTTGCATTGCAATCTGCAAGTCCTGCTAGATTCAGTAGTTTGCGAGCGTACCCAGCTTGTTTTATAGATATGCCACAACTTCCTTGGCTTACCTCGATGCCAAGGTAATATTGGAGTAATCCTAGATCACTCATTTCAAAACGGCCTTCCATTTCCTTCTTGAAAGTTGCTATATCTGATTGTCTCCCCCCGGTGACAATCATGTCGTCTACGTACACTCCCACAATTAACAATTGTTTGTTTGTCACCCTTTTGTACACAGCATGCTCATGTTTACACCTTATGAAACCCAACAACTTTAAGGTGTTATCTAGGCGTGTGTTCCATGCTCGAGGAGCTTGTCTCAAACCGTAGAGTGCCTTCCTTAGTTTGTAGACTTGGTTTTCTTTTCCTTTCTTCACAAAGCCTTCCGGTTGGGTTACATACACCTCCTCCTTTAATTCTCCATGGAGGAATGCAGATTTTACATCCAAATGATGTACTTCCCACCCAAAGTAGGCTGCCAATGCGAGGATCAATCTCACGGTCTCCATTCTTGCAACCGGTGCAAACACCTCCTCGAAATCGACCCCATACTGTTGTACATACCCCTTTGCGACCAGGCGTGCTTTGTGTTTTGTAACTGCTCCATTTGCATCTTGTTTTACTTTGAATACCCATTTCAAACCGATGGGTTTATGACCTTGTGGTAGATCAGTCAACTTCCACGTGTCATTCTTCTCAATCGACTTCAATTCTTGCTGCATTGCTACTTCCCATTCCTTTTTATTTGCAGCTTCATTGTAGTTTCTGGGTTCATTTTCCATTAGGAGTAAATTTATGTTGCTGTTTTCATAAGTTTCACCAATAGATCTATAACCCCGAATTGGAGTGTCATCAAACACCTCATCTTCAGCCATAGATGGGTCTCCCACGCCTTCACTATCAGTTGGTTCCCTTGGTAGGATAGGTCCTCTACCTGTTACTGCCATCATGGGGCTGCTGGAATCTGACCCAGTTGAAGAATCAACAAAAGAATTGTTTTCTTCATGACTCTGATCATCCAATGGCTGGTTTAGGTCAGCCGTAGATGCATCAAAGTATGAGAAGTCTTCTGTTTCAGAATCAGTGTGCACAATAAATTCTGTAACTTCTGGTGCACTGTTGCTTGATGATTCTGACCAATCCCACTTTGTATCTTCTTCAAACACCACATCTCTACTCACCAAGATCTTATTTGTTGTTGGATCTAGAAGTCGATATGCCTTAGTGTTTGGTTGAACACCAAGATGCACTAGTCTTCGGCTTCTATCATCCAGCTTTTTCAGATGTGTAGTCATTATTTTTGCATAACATACACACCCAAAAATTCTGAGTTGATCTAGGTTTGGTTTTCGGCCCTTTAAAGTTTCATACGGTGTCTTGTCCTTTAAAGCTCTTGTAGGAACTCGATTTAGGATATAGAGAGAGTGCCTTATTCCTTCTCCCCATAAATCTTGTGGAAGTTCCATAGCCTTCAAGATAGTCCGTGTCATCTCCAAAATGGATCTATTTCTACGCTCCACCACACCATTTTGTTGTGGTGAGTATGGTGCGGAGAATTGATGTGTGATCCCCTCTTGATTACAAAAGTCTTCAAAGGCACGAGAAACGAACTCACCACCATTATCCGTTCTCAAATTCTTAACTTTTGTTTCAAGCTCCAATTCCATTTGATTCTTGAATCTCTTAAAACATTCAAAGACTTCATCTTTTGTCTTGATCAAATAAGCCCACATGAACCGGCTATAATCATCAACGATTAGAAACATATACCGGTTTCCACCTTTTGTGGAGGGAGAGATTGGACCACACACATCTGCATAAATTAGCTCAAGAGGCTTCTTGGCTTGATTACTTGTTTGATTAGGAAAAGGGGTTCGAGTTTGTTTCCCAATAAGACAAGAATCACATACCTGTTTTGGGTGCTCAATCTTTGGAACTCCTATTGCCATATTCTTGTTTTCTAACAGCTTTATGGCGTCAAAATTGAGATGCCCGAGTCGGGCATGCCATACCCAAACCTCGTCCTTCAAATTTGACAGCAAACAAACCGGATCTGCCACCTTCAAATCAATCTTGTACAGCCGGTTTGAAGACCTTAGCACCTTCATGATGAGTCTCCCCTCTGCATCTCGCATCCATAAGTACTCATCTTTCATGAGAACCGAATATCCAATTTCTGTAAATTGGCCCAAACTAAGAATATTACTTCTTAGATAAGGTATGTAATAGACATCTTCAAGAATCTTTTGTTCACCATTCTTGCATGCTAAGATAATCATTCCTTTTCCTTCTATGTTCACGTATGAACCATCTCCAAATCGAACATTTCCAACCGTGTTGAAATTGAGTTTGGAAAAGATTGCACGATTACCCGTCATGTGGTTGCTTGCACCATTGTCAAGGAACCATGTGTGATCTTCCTTTGATTCTTGATCATACCGCTGTGGAATCACTTTATCTTCATTTAGAAAAACAAATTCCTTCTTGCTTTCTGAATGAACTGTCATCAACAGTGCTGGTCCATCTTCTTGTACAAGATTTGCTGCCTCATCTCTTCGTTTTGTGGGACAATCAGACGAGAAATGGCCCTTCCCATCACATCGGAAGCATTTCAAGTTTGATCTATCCCTCCCCTTTGAATGCTGTCGTTCTTCAGCTTTCGCACCATTCGAAGATGATCGACCTCTGCCTCTCCCTTGGCCTCTATTACTCCTTCCAGCAGACCCACGTCCCCGACCAGAACCCTTTTGATCGCGGTTTCTGTTCTGCCAATCTTCATAGGATAATAGGAGTTGGTCGCCACCTTTAGTACTTGATTTTATTCTTTCTTCATAGGCTCTCAATCTCCCGATTGCTTCCTGGAATAACATAGTATCCAGATCAGCAAATTGTTCGATTGAGGCTACGATTGGTAGAAACCGATCAGGAACAGCCCCAAGAAACTTGCGAACTAGTTTCTTTTCTTCCATCTCCCCTCCAAGGCTGTTTGTTTTAGATACGATTTCTCCTAATTTTCCAGCAAAGTCTTCTATTGATTCACTTTCCTTCATCTTCAATGCCTCGAACTCTGTTTCTAACAGCCCCAAACGGGCTTGTTGAACTCGTTCAGCTCCGATGAATCTTGCCTTCAAAGCATCCCAAACTTGTTTTGCCTGCTCAAGATGAGCAAGCTGCAAAACTAGTTCTTCTGGGATTGCTTGATACAAGTATGCAATCGCAAGGCTGTTTTTCTTCGGATCAACCTCGACTCCAGCCCTTGGTTCGATTGCTTCCCAAACACCATGTACATTGAAAATAGCCTTGATTTTGACAGCCCAGATAGTGTAGTTTGAGGGAGTCAAAATCGGGCATTGCAATGACAAGGTATGCTCTCTTGGTCCTCCATGGATTGCTTCTCTTGGTCCTCCTTGGTTTGCTGGATTTGCCATGCCTTTTCTGTTGCTTTCTGAGATACTCTCTTCTTCTGTCCGTCGAAAAAGACTGAGCCTTCAAGCAACTGAACACTCTTAACCTGGTGCTCTGATACCAATTGAAGACAATTGGATCAAAACCACAAATCAAGAACAAGAGAAAACAAAACAGACAGCCCGATTCTTATTGCTTGAAAGAAAGCAAACAAAAGTATTTTTGTGTTTGTGTTGATTACAATGCTGCAGGACTGCCCCTTTTATATTAGGTAGGCTAGGTAACTAAGAAAGGAAATTTGCTAAAAATAAGACACAAAATATTCAGCCATAAAGACTAAATAATAACAGAACCTAATCTTGCTCCTAGGATCACTCCTCCTAGAATTACTCTTTATTGACCCATGATTTATTCAATTTATTCTTTTTATTCAAGATTAACTAACAATTTTTACATATTTTATGTGAAATGTAAAAATGGTAGTTAGTTGCAACACCCTTCACATGATAAACAAAGAAAACATTATGCAACTGAGATGATTCCAGGTAATAATGTTGTCTTCCACTTTTACTATTTGTTTATTCAGTGAACTAGAGTGTTATAAGTTACTGGATTTATTTTATTTACCACGAGATCGACAAATATTACAAAGATATAAGTTAAATACACAAATGGTCCTTATGGTCTGCCCATGTTGCATGTTTGGTCCCCACCTTTTCAAAATTACAGTGGTAGTCTGTACTGTTCAGAAGCATGTAACACTGATAGTTCCGATCACTAATTTCTGTTAAATTTTTCCATTTAAGTTTTTATAAAATGACTAAATTACCCTTTTTATTAGAAAATTAAGATATTAACTATCCTAAATACTAAAAACAACGCAAAAAAAAACATTCGTAAAGAAGAATGTATGCATAATACACACTCTTTTTAGAACCAGTTTTATGTTGAGAAGTGCAAGAACCGAATAAAGCACTTGTAAGTTGTGCATTAAAAACTCAATGAGATAGTGAGTAGGCGATTATGTAACCATCTTCTTGATAACACTTAAAACAAGAGGTATAAGTACATTATGCGGTATGAAATTAATGAAAAAAAGAGGTACAAGTACATAAAGCCCTTGTACGTTGTGAACACTCTCGTGTGTGTGTGTGAAATTAATTGAAGAAAGTATGTAATGGTTGCTTCGTACCTCATAACAAGAAAAGGGTGATCACAACATTGACGAAGACGCAGGAGTAATTCTAAAATGGATGCATAGTTGTGGAGAACCCGCCCTTGCTCAACAAACTGATCAAATTTCACCTACAAGATTACATCCAAACAGCTTATGATTTAGGACGTGATGCATGATCAAGAGTCAAGACAACAAAGTTTACTAATCAATAATAAAAATACCTTGGATCTTTTAAAAAGAGCATCATAAAAATCCTTCTCAGTCTCCGTTTGTTCACAATATATTACCTTCATCTCAGCAGGCGGAAGAACTAATATAGGCCTGCAACAAAATAACACAAAATAATACCGCATAAAGAATAAAAATTACAGATAACAAATGAAAAATAAAAAAAGCATGCTAATAATTCCTAACCTGCCTTCTTTGTCAGTGCTGAACTTAGTTCTTCTTAGCATTATTGGCCTTAAAATGTTTTGGACCATACTTAAGCCTCTCTCATCACCATCCTCAAAAGGTTTTTGGATTAACTTGTTCCACCTATTTAAAAATATATATATTTTTTCAAATTATGTGAAACTATGATTAAAAATTTATACTGTATCGTTCATAATCCAAACTTTGGAATAAAACAATTTAAAAGGTTTTGTGCATTTAAAATGTGACCATTTGAAGCTAGTAGCATAAAGCTATCTAATGTATATAAAAATATAAAATAAACTTGTACCGTACAAATAGACGTATGTTTAGAATGATAGGAAAACAAAGCATACCATGACCAGCTTCCCCATGGTTCAATCCTTAAGAACCGAAGAAGACTAAAAAGATCCTCCAACTTATTCTGTAACGAAAAGATAACATGTCAGAAAATCTTAAGCAAATTATCAGTTATAAAAATTACCATGCAAAAAGGTATACTGATTATATTTTATCTTTAACACGCCAAGGGTGAAGGGTCTCGCTGGAAACAACTCTATCCCCATGAATAGAGGTTTGCCTACATCCCACCCTCCACTGGGATTACGGAATACGGTTGTTATTTTATCTCTAGTGGGTCAAATATGTATGTGGAGGGCACCAAAATACACATCTGGTTTCATTTATACCAACACCAGTCCAAACATGCCAAATGACAAAAACGCCCTTGCGTTTTTTTAAAATATAAAAAGCATTGTAGGTCAACCAGACCTGGTTTTAATTGTACTAAAATGATTCGGTTTGACCGGTAATACAGTTTAGCCAGTGACCATTGGTAGCAGTAGTATTAGTAATCCCGTTCTTCATTTTTATTGGATTGTCTATCTATGTTATCAGTTTAATCACTGTAAATTGGAAATTTAGTCCACTAGTTGGATTACAATATCAATTCCATTGTTTGCTGCTTTTTATTTTCCGGTTTCTATCAACCGGTTACTCAACCAACTCGATCACCTTTTTTGCCAAATTTAAGCAAAAGTATCGAAAAACTATATTATTAAAAAGTTGCATACTTGAATAGGGGTGCCGGTAAGACACCACCGCCGATCAGCAACAAGGGTAGCAGCCGCCAGTGAAATCTGGCTTTTAGAAGATTTGATGGTATGTGCCTCATCAAGCACCACCCTAAACCACCGTACAGAATAAAGGCCACCACGTTCTTCAGCATTCTACAACAAATATATAATGAAAATATGAAAAAGAAAGCAGTTTTACATTTATAAAAGAAAATATATAAAATGAAACAACTAGGTTACCTCAGATGAATATTCTGAAGCCACAACTCCATATGTTGTCAACACAACATCACATTGAGCTAATATTTTGGCATCTTTTGGACGACTTTGCCCATAGTGAACATAAATAGACAAAGACCCCGGTTCAGCATGGCTTTCAATCTCTGCCTATTAGCAATATTAACAAGAAGCTAAATTTAGATCTTTCTTGATAGAAGATAATTCATAAATTTACATAAGGGTGTGCATGAAACCAAAATAACCAATCCATAACTGAAATAACACACCTGACCGAACTGAACTAACCAAACTCAGCCCAAAACCAATGATTTGGTTATATGTTTTTTGAAGAACCGCATTTCCGGTTCGGTTTCTGTTTTGCGTGTACTCATCCCCAAATAATTCTAACCAAACCAGTAAAAACGAATCGACTTATTTAACTAAACCAAACCTGTAAAAAACAATTTTGCATAGAATAAATCGTTTTATTTGGATGTTTGCTATTAAATTTATGACATATAAACTTCATTTTTGAATGTTAACTAATTTATAAAAACTGAATACATGGTGAAGCCTAGAAATTTTAGGCCTCGATGTGTAATAATCATTTAACTATCAAATAACAAAAAAATTAGCCCAAAATTACATAACCAAAAATTCCCAAAACCAAACCCACCATGAACACCAAAGAAACCAAAGGTTTTCAAAAATCTAAAAATCAATTGTTCGTTATTTGGTTCGGTTTGAGCCCAAAATCGACCCATGCACACCCTTAAACACATATTTGAGTTGAATTAGGCTGACCCTAACACTTTTGTCCACTTTTTTATTTAAAAATAATGTCTTGATTATCATTAAGAAATTTTATTACCAAAAAAACAAACTTGGACCAAATTTTAACTTGTTCAAGCCATTTCCTTTTTAGATAGTTTTTTTAAGCAAGTCAAAATTGTCAACTTTTAGTGTGAACATACAAGGTTTTACCTTCCATTGGCCTATAAGAGTCATAGGACATATGATCAAATTCCCTCCACCAATAAGCAACTGTTTTTGCTTTTTAAGCTTATCAAAACCGGAAAATTTAGTTAATTTTTTTGGAGATTGATCTGACGCTTCTTTATTTTCACTATCTAATGATCCGCCTCTTTCGGTATGAGCAAGAAGAAGTGATATTGTCATTATTGTTTTTCCAAGCCCCATTGCATCTGCCAAAATCTTCATATGTATTATGACCACAAATTAGTCCTACACCTCAAATTATAAAAACATAACAAACAAGGGCCAAATGCATATATGTCCTTATTAAAAGTTCAAACTTTCAAATATACCCCTCTAAGTTTCATTATATGAAAATAAACTATTAATAAACACAAAAATTAAAGCTAGAAAGTAGAAACATACTCCTCCTCTTGCCATTTGAAGGGTGCTAGGAAACTCTACTGTAGCTTCTCCTGAAAACGCGTTTACATAAACTATAAACTTCCTCCTGCATAAAGGAACAAAATATAAGGCAAAATACATAAGTTTAGTTGATGTGACAAACTAACTATCAGCCAGTGCACTTTGACGTGGAATTAGAGTTAGAAATTTGGACCCGTTATTTATGATTGAGGTTGATTTGGATTATGTTAAATCTCAAACATGCCTAAAGAAAAAAGAATGGCTGCAAACAAATAGGGGTGTAAATGTTGCAAGCCGCCAGTGAGCTACTCGAGATATGCTCGCTAAAAACTCGAATCAAGTTGAGCTTAAACGAGGCTTGAGCCTAAATAAAGTTGTTTAATAAATTAGCCCGAGCTTCATATCAAGCTCAAGCCGAGTTGAAAGCCTAAACAAGCCTGTTATTTATATAACATTATAACTTTTATTTAATATATTAGAAACATATATATATAATAATTACTATTAAATATAAATTTTTTATAAAACTAAATAATATATATATATATATAGTTATACATGTACTAAGCCCAAACCAAGCTTGAGATTGAAAAACTACTCAAAAGCCAAGCTCGAGCTTTAGATAGAACTTGAAACAAGCCAAGATCGAGCCCTCATAAGTTAAACAAGCCAAGCTAAAGCCTAGACGAGCCCGAGCTCAGGCTTGACTCGACATGTTTACACCCCTACAAGAAAAATAACAGGTCAAATGGTTCAAAAGGTTTGTAGCCGTACAAAGTGTATTATTCATGTATATAACATCCCACGTTCCTTAATCAAAGATTTAGATTACTAACATAATAACATTATAGCCATATTTAAGACATTAACTATTTATAATACATCAAAAAAGGTTTCTGCAAGCCAACCCAACCCGTTTGACCTGCCCATTTTGCATGAAAAAAGATATACTTGTCTGCAAGGTGATAAGCATCCCAACATGGATGAAGAGTTGTAGCTGCATCATCAACAGAAGGTCCCTTCTCCAAATTAACCATCCAATGAAGTGCTTGCTTTTGATAAGGGCGAAGATCACACATTAAAGCACTTGGAGATTCCATTTCCTAAAACAAATAATGTATTTATAAACGTTTTCAGATCGTATACAATGCATTAAGTCACTATGATAATATAATTATTCATCATATAATAAAGTTAAAAAAATACTTCTAACTCGGAGCCACTTGCAACACCAACAATATTGTCAAGATCATTATCTGAGATAATCTCCTCGTTTTCAACTGTAGTTCCGTTGGAAGATGAGTCCTTAATTTTGCTAGAATTAATTAATCGAGCAGCAACACCAGAACTGTCCTGTTTATGTAGAACAATAAATAAGCAATATACTGTAAACATAATAACTATATGCTACAAAATAAAAAATAAGTTATAAAAAGGAACATACATTTACATCTAAAGGTCTCTTCTTTGTGTACAAGTCACTAGGCGTAAATTCTGCCTAAATACAAAAAAAAAAACAATCAAGAATGAAACTTTTCACCATCCTTGTTAAAAATAAAAAGCATAAATAAAATTCTGAAAAGAATACCTTTTTAAATGGAACGAGTCCAAGTAACCGAAACAAGGTTGGAATGGGATGTATGGAGGTTTCATCATTGGAAGTGTTGGGTACTTTAACAGAGGTTTGAAGACTTTTGTGTAAGATCGAGCTATTAATGTACACACTGTTAAACAAACGTAAACAAACTATTAATCTAAATGACCATAATTAACCTAAATACGCCAATGAAGTACATCATTTGCATACCTAACAGACAAATTAATAGTATCCATAAGTCCCAAATTAACAGGAGCCGATTTACAAAAACCTTCAATTTGAATCTTCTTATCTCTCACAAGAGGCAAAAGACATCTAGACCACTCATTCGGAATCCTACCAATCTGCCAACGATTCGTTAATAAAAAAATCAAGTTTAAATGTGTAACAATCAACTGTTAACTAACAGATACCTCCCAGGAAGCTGACGTAGAAAACCTCACAATCTCCGAACACGCGGCCGGCTGCCTACCACGCCCGCCACCAAATTTCCCCGGTGACGGCCCGGTCAAAAACCTCTCGGGCGGAAACGTAAAATTCACTCCATCACCAGCTTTAATCTTATTCCCTTTACATGTAGACAACCCTGCCACGTCAGCACAGCCCACAAACCACCACTTACTACTCCCAACGACGTCGTTTCCAGTCTTAACTTTAATCTCCGTTGACTTGCTTGTACTCGGCTCTTCATTTACAATACGATTGACATTATTATTCGCAATTGCAGTAACATTAGGGCTTGAAACTTTTGAAATTTTGGGGGTTTCGGATCGCTTGAAGCTCGGGGTGTCGAATATGATGTTGATTGCGGCGGTGGCGTCGTTATTGGCCATGTGAAGAGCTCTGACTACGTCCATTTTGGAATACTCTGGACCGACGATGGATTGGACGGTTGTGATCAGCTCATCGGTGATTTTGCTCCCCATGTTGGGTGTATCTGTTGATTGGAAGCAGGGGAATTTGTTAAACCCTAGACCTAATTGAATAAATAATAAGCGCCAATTGATTATGAATTCACGTGGTTGTTGTGCATCGTGTGAGAATTTGATGAGTGTTTGCGGGAAGAATAGGGGTTTAGGGTTTGATAATAGGGCGCTTTATCTTCGGTTCCCGCCATTTATTAATTGTCATATTTATTTCATGTATATAGATTTTAAATAAAATTCATCTATTAATTGTAGCAAATAACGTTCTCAACTAACAAGTTTGCCGTTACAGTCTCGTATTTGTTTTCAGTGGTCTGCAACTAACAGAATTTTAAAGTCGTTAGTTGAACGTCGCCGGAAAAACGTTTTAAGCTCGAAAAGTCATATTGTTTAATTGAAAACTCAACTGAACACCACCACCATCACCAACTAACTCACCACCACGTGAACGCCACCAACTATTCCGATGGTGGTTCTAGGGTTCCAACGACCTCAATAATTGAAGCTTTGCTAAAAAATGTTTCTAAAGGTCCGATATAATGTTACAAAGATGTTTATGATGAAAAGGATGACTATTCTAGCAAATATGTGAGTTTTCCAGTCAAAAATGCTTTTCCGACGACTTGCATTTAAAGGCGTTATAATTTTATTAGTCGTGGACCATTGGGAACAAATACATGGACATGTTATTAATTTCGGTTGGTGCAGCAAAAGTAAACTATTGAAAATCACAATTATTGAATAAAGTTAATACACAAGCATCAACAAATCACAAGTATGACCATATAAAGTTTTTAAGAGATGCTAACGTGTGCTTTCTAATGTTTTTTCATACTCCTCCACAGATTTGAAGAGCTCTGCAATGTTTCCTTTACCAAAACCACCGCATCCTGGTTTCTGTCGCATATTAACGCCATCGTGCTCTAACATACACCCTATCCTCTGAATAATCTCTATAAATATGGTTGGCCTGATCAAAAACACATAACACAAAACAGCCAATATGTTATCATCTTTATGCATATATGTATGTGTATGCATGTTGTCATCAAAAAGCTTGATGAACCGGCATTCATAAGTATCATGTATGCAAACATGTATGGACGGATCTAGTATATGTATAGTGTAGGTCAGTGTTTTTGGTTTTGTATGCAACGTCCATTAATCATTATGGTTTTTCGATCAACTCCTTTTGAATGCGCGCTGATTCCCAATATTTGTAATTTACTTAGAAAAAAAAAACAATTTATAACACGTAATTGCATTTGAAAAAGAAAGTGAATGAAAAGAGACATGAGTTTCGAACTCGAGTAAGTTAACACTTCATTTATTTATTTGTTTATTTATTTTCCAAATAGTTATTTAATGTTGTGCAACTTTTATGTGGTTATGAGTATTTATGATTACCTTAAAAGTTATTCTAGCTTTTAGTTTTACCGGTTGCAAGTTGCAACGACAAATAATCATATTATAATTATTTAAGTAATCGACTCAAAGTGAAAATTCAAACATCGAGTTAAAAGACATCCGAAAACTAATGAAAACCGACCCATTAGAAAAAAGTCTAGGGGTGTGCAAGAAACCGAAAAAACCAATCCGAAAGCGAAAAATCCAAACCGAAAAGACCGAGCTGAAACAAAAACCGACGGTTTGGTTTTATGTTTTTGTAAAAACCGCACTAACGGTTCGGTTTTGAATTTGCATGTAATAAAAACCGAACCGAATTCCTAAATTTTTGTTTTTTTTTTATATTTTATATTAAGTAATTTTTATGAATTTAATCAATGTAACTCCAATATTTTTTATCAAATGTATAATAGTCTATTATTTTACATTTAGCAAAATTATCTATACCTAAATTCATTATTTTTTATTAACTTTTTATTCGGCCTAAAATTTTCAAGCTCAAATGACAAAAACCAAAACCAAAACCAAACAGTTTCAAAAACTCCAAAAACCGAAGTTTTGAATTTCGGTTTGGTTCTAGCCGAAAACCACACCGAACCGTAGAAAAAAGTAATCCATGCATGCATGAATATACCTGTCACCCAAAGGCTTAGTAAAAACCTGAAGGAAAATCCCTTCATGATCTCTATCCACCAACACTCCCAACTCCTCACACGCCTCCATCTGCTCACAAGTCAACACATCTCCCACCCTCTTCTTCAAATTCCGATAATACGTCGGTGGCGGCCACGGCATAAACTCAAACCCACCACTCCGCAGTCTCATCTCTCTCAAAGTCCAAAATATACCTTCACTCTCCAATGCCAAATGCTGCACCCCAGGCCCTTCATTATAATCCAAAAACGTCTGTATTTGACTCCTCTTCGTCCCGTTGACCGGCTCGTTGACTCCAAACATAACCATCTCGTTATCACACGCCATGATCACCGAGTTCAACCCGCTGTTGTTGGTTCCCACTTCGTCAGCACTGAATTGAGCGAGTTCGTGGAATCCGGTGAATGACTTAAGGTAGTTGATGGCGGGAATGAGTTATGGGACGTTGAGTGCCACGTGGTCAAGGCGGCGGATGCCTAGGTGTTGGTGGTATGAGGAGTTGGTAATTTGGATTGGTTGGAACCCGGGTAGGAATAATGTGGAGGGAGTTGTGACTTGATGTTTTGTGTAACTGATGTAATGTAGCACGACGTCGTTGTAGAGGTGGATCTCTGCTAGGAAGATGGTGGTGTCAGGTGAAGTTAGGGTGATTGGAGGTGATGACGGTTTGGCGCCATGGGATATGCTTACGGAGGAGGCAATTGCGGCGTCTTTGACCTGGTTAAGTGAAAGATTTATTTTTAATCACATATTTTGTTGGTCGTTCAAAAAAAAAGTTTTATCTGTATCATTTCATTGTTATATATTTGTATTAATAGATCTGATTTTAAATTAGGGGGTGTTTGGGATTGCTTATTTTTATCAATTTATAACTTATTAACTTCTTGAAAAGTAATAAGGTGTTTGGGATTGCTTATATTGTGAGAGGAAAAGTTTCATAAGTTACACTTTTGTAACTTATTAACTTAATGAAAAGTTATAAGGAGGAAAAATAAGGAATCCCAAACACTCCTTACTATATAGTAAATACACACAAAATGATATTTACTAGAGGTGTAAACGAGTCAATTAAGTAGTGTGTGCGCTAATCAAGATCGGTTTGCTAAATATTGAATCGAATTGGGTTTTTAAAAAGGTTGAGTCTCGATCGGTCTAAGCCTAAAAATAGGTTTGTTTAATAAATTAGCCAGGACCCGATCTTCATTATCAAGCTGGAAAAAGAATTTAAATTAGGCATGTTATCTAAAAAGTTATTTATAATAGGCATGTAAAATTTGTTTTTAATCAACGAAGAAAACAGGCCAATCAGAGTAAGACACATAAGATGGTTAGCTTCATTAGGCATCATATGTGCCGACATTGAAAACCGTGAAAATCTTACATGTTTGAACCATTTTTTTGACACGTGTCCCAAACATGCCACATAAGTGTCACGCCCCAACCGAATGTTACAATAAGAGCCCAAAGAAAAATGATTGGACTAGGTTAGAGCCAATTATGCTTAGGCTAAGATTGAGCCAAGACGCTGATACTTAGGCATCTCTTACAGCCATGTTATTTATTAACACACTATGTAATTTTGAATTCTTGTAAGATGGTTTAATAACTCGAAAGAAAAACATACCTCAATGGCAACTGCTCGGACAGCAAGCCCATGGGAGGCGGTGAAGGCGCGACAAGCAGAACCGGAGAAGGTAGGTATGGAGGCAGAGGTGGTGGAGTTGGTAACGGGATAAGGGGCGGTGAATACAAATAAGAGTTGACCGGAACCAAGGACATAAGATGCATGAACTGTGTTTCCAGTAGACAAATCTGATTTGGCAATTATAGGCATTCCAAGAGCCCATGAAAACCGATGGGCCGTGTTGGTAGCATCAGAACACCAAAACTCCACGTGGTCAAACCTCTTAACGGCGAACTTGTCTGACATGTGAACAGAGTTCGACTCTGCAGCCTGCGAGCTGTTGTGTTTTGCGGCGGTTGCATGGCCGTTAACGAGCTCGTGTTCTTTCCCCATGAGCCTAACTGTTGGTCTTTGCACCATCAATGAGAATAATTGAGAACTGAGTATTGTGATCTTATGTAGTTATGCTGTATAGTAAATGTTGACTTATAACACACCAATACGAATCATTTTAGTGGTTGACTTAAAACAAATGACTTGGATACTAAGGCTCTTTTTCGTGATTTTTTCTAATTAAGATACAAATAAATTACAGTTATGATGGTGTGAAGCAAAAGATAAAACATGTGTAAGCAAGTAAGTGGTTGGTTATGATTATGCAATCGTATGGAGATCCACATACAACATTAGAATCTTATCTACTATCATATTTTTTTCACTGGAATGTGCATCAAAGGGGATGATTTTAATGAGTCAACAATAGTCGGTTCTATTATCATTTTATCAGCATAAATGGTTGTAACTTGTATGTTGAAAATTTTGTTTTTTCAATGATTTAAGATATATACGAAATAACAAGTTCTTCTTTATAGTTTGTATCGAACTAAAACGTGTTTAAAATTGAGATATGATGAACGGCGTATCAATGCTTAAAGTGGTGTTTTGGTTAATAAAGGATATTGTTTTCTTAGTCATAAGAAACAAGTGGGACCATAGCCACGCACACACACGTTGTGTCTGTCAGCGTTGCTAATAGTGAAAAACGAAGGTGTTGGACTCCAAAGTCGGTCGCCAAGAATTACACATTGACTTTCAGATTCTGATGCCAAGACACCACTTTGAGCAAGGATGCCATCATGCCATGTTATCACTTCAGAACAAACTAACACTTGGCTCTCGTAATACCAATCTTTATCTCAAAACATACTTGCATTTTACATTCTCACGTAGTTGATTAAGGCGAGTGCAAGGAATGTGATAAACGGGAGTTCGTGATTGTATGAGCCTAGGGGACTGAATACATGAGCAATGAGACAGATGAAGAAGGATAATCACCATATAAGTAAAATAACATATAATGGTTTAAATGGATGATAACGAACCCGCCTTAGTCTAAACAAGTAGAAACCACCATACAATTTTCTCACTAGTAGATAGCAATCACTTATCTATAACTTCTTTTGAGACGAGACGATAAATCACCAATCTAACTCTTTAGCTTCTCACCTTTCACAAATGTTTATCAAGTGCATTAATGATAACAGGGTTAGGCTCTCACTAGATACCGACCATCTCTATAACGACTTAATAATATTTTGAAAGTACATATTTAAAATACAGGTTGATACATTCGAGCTAAGAGATACTTAGCTGAACTAATTCATCAAATGAATAGTAAATAATAGCACAAATAATCTCTCTAAACAAAAGAATACAACACAAAATACTCAAACAAAGCAGGTTCCTTAGTCATTACAAGTACAAATTTCGTAGCAACTGTTGACATGAAGGTGTATGAAAGAAAGATAATGTTCTGTATATATGACAACTCAACCAGAATCCTTACTTTTTTAGCTTGCTGATGGTTTCGCAATTGCTTGCTTGATGGCTTCGGCATACGTCCTGTGTTGATATGTAAGTGTGGATTCCAGCAAGTCCCAAAGCGATGTCTTAGGATTCCAACCTGGCATTTATAGAAAAAAAAATTCCCGTTAGAATAATGTGATAGCGAATAGAGTGTGAAATTCGATTGTACCTAATTGTTTGTTTATGATGGTCATGTCTGGAATTCTTTTATCACTGTCATCATAGCCTTCTCCATAAAACTCTTTGGAGCTCACATCAATGGTGGGACTCTCTTGCCTCTTCTCCACTTACTTTTGAATACACCTGTCCAAACCAAGACATGCTTAATTATTTGTTAACAAGTTTCCAATTTCTGATTCTGCCCCTCGGCAAAATGGGTTCTAATCAAACTGGTTCGGATCAAAACGGGCTGTCTTATTAAAGTGTCAAATGTTCTGGTCAAAGTAGGTGGTGGGTGGTGCTAGACCTAAGTAATCAAGTTTTATGATAGTGATGTAAATAGACCCGTTACATAATTATTGTAAATATAAGTTGACCTGTTCTATAAATGGGGTGTAAACAAGCCGAGCCAGGACCGAGCTTTGACTACGCTTGAGCTCGACGGGTTTAACTTACAAAGAGCTCGAACTCGGCACGTTTCGAGCTCTAAATTTAAAGCACGAGTTTGGCTCATGAGTATTTTTTTCAGGCTCAAGCTCAGCTCGCTTATTATTTATTAATTATTTCTATAAATTATGTAATATATATTATTAGTTATTATTACGATAATTTATACATAATAATAATAATAATAATAATAATAATAATAATAAATTATAAAAAGTATTAAATATACTAAATAAAATTATATAAATAATAGTCTCATTTAGGCTTGAAAGCCAGCTTGAGCTCGATAAGTGAAGCTCGGGCTCGAGCTGCTTATGAAACAAACTTAATTTTTTGGCTAAAGCTCGGGCTCGTTTAATCTTAGTTTAATTCAAGCTTTTAGCGACCCGATCTCGAGTAGCACACGAGCGGCTTGGCTCGTTTACCCTGAAATTGACCCACAAGCAATTTTTTTACCCAAACCAATCCATTGCATGATAAATAGATCTTAATTACCCTCAAATATTTATAAAAAGTTGAATTGGTAAATAATATGAACACACCTGAGCCATCATTTCAGCAAGCTGTCTGACTGTAACTTCATTGTTAGGGTTGCCCACATTGAAGATATGACCGCTAGCTCTAGCTGGATTTTCCTATAATAAGACCAGAGAACACAATTACCCAACATTTTCAAAAAAACAGAAAACAAGGATTTTCCGTATGACTATATGTTAAAGATAAAACATTTGACATACAATCATCAAAAGAACAGCTTCAATGGCATCCTTGATGTAAATGAAGGTTCTTTGTGATTCACCACCATCCACAAGCTTCAAAGGTTCCCTTCTCAAAAGATTCTAAGTACAAAGAAAATAAAAAACTGTTGGTACATAATATGATAATATTGTGGGAAAATGGAAGTTAAATAAAAGTGACTGAAACTAACATTGCTAAAGCAAGCCAGAACTCTTGGAACACCCTCACTGGGACCATCAATTCCAGGGATGAAGTCCATCCTAGGACCAATCCAGTTGAAAGGTCTTACTATGGTAAACTCAAGACCGTTTTCTGCACCCTCAGCTGTTACGTGAAAAGAAGATAAAGTGAGTGAGCATGCATGTTTTGGTGTTGTACATTGGAAAAAATGAGGCTTAAGTTTGTTTGTTTGTATACCGTATATTAGCCTCTCTATCAATTGTTTAGCACATGCATATGACCACCTCTGCTTCTCAACTGAGCCAAATATGCATGGGGATGTATCTTCTTTGAGGATGTAGTAAGCAGGATCCTGTAAGGACACAAAATAAGTTGGCATGTTGCTTTGAAAATATAATCAAGTCGCTAAAAGACTGTAAAGGGGAAGCAAAGAATTCATCTTATTGAGATGACAAACACAACAAGATACAATCTAATCAACACAAACAAGGTCCACTTTTAGCCTTATATTAATCTATATAGTTCGGAACAAATCTAAAGAAACTACAATGAAAAGATGATCAGCGGAATGGTCAATGCAACACTCAGTAATCCCAAAATTAGAATTTTCATTTTTTAAATTCAATCAGGAAAAAAGTGAATTAAGATGGCAGACTTAAGATACCATACCATAAGTGGAGAGTGTGTTGCCTGCAAACTTTGAGTGAATGTGAATTCAAAGCCTATGCCACCTAACGGAATACTCTAATTCAACATTTGGCAAGCTAAACTTAACAATTAACCTCCATTTAAATCCAACATCAAAGAAACAAGCACAAATCGTACTTGATGATCCAGTTAACATGCTACTGGTTGGCATTTAATATGTTACCAAGTGACAATTATATCCGAATATGATAATAAGCATCTTTGAAAATAAAGCCAGCATAATC
>NW_027506056.1:0-35000 GCF_021521415.1 Bidens hawaiensis
TCACCGGGTCGTTAGCAGCAGGCGGCTCCTCAAACACTACTGCGTGCACCGTGTCCAAAGCTGCAACTTTTAAGGTAGGTATCAGCTTCTCGCGTCTCGCTTCAGTCCTGGTGTCCGCAGGACTACTTCCGCTGCAGTGTCGGATTCATGCACGTGGTGTTCTGAGACGAAGGCCTCGACATCTGAGTCACGTGGAGGGTTTCCTCCTCTGTCCTCTTGGGGGAGCCTGAGTAAAAACGATTCGCCACAGCCCAAAACAACGTTGTGTGGGGGCCTTGTTGGACGATCCTTGTATACTTGAGACGGTTCAAAGTCTCATCGTCTGGTCGACGTTACCACATCTCCGTCTTCTCTTTCAACAGCCCCGGTGCCTGGTCATCAACTATCATCTGCACAAACCTCGGGTACCGTAGAAACTTCTCACCCGCCCCTGTATGGTGAGGTTTTCCACCATGTGACTGATGGTCATTGAGAGAAATTGAAGGGCGGTTCATCACGAGTGCTGCCACGGTGAATTGCATGCTCTCCCTTATCTTATCAAAACTTGTACGTTGAGGACCCAGACAGTGCATCACCACGTGCGCCAGATATTTGAATTCTGGGCACAAATTTGCTGTGAGAAGCAGACCGGCATTGAGATCGCCGTCATACTTCATGCGTGCGAACATCCTCTCGTTGCTGCAAGGATGTAATGTGGTCGGGTCAGAGTCTGTATCTGCAAACCCGCAGACATCTCTAAGAATCTGGCAGAAACAACAATTTGATGCTCTCAGGACTGTGGAGCGTATCACCGACGGCTCGACGGACTTGTCGTGCGTGGCGTTTCTCCAAAACTCCTGTTGAACCGACATTATCGGCTCAACGATCCTTGAGATAGGAATGAAGCCTTGACCTCTTTAAAAACTTAATCATCTGCGCAAAGTCCCTTGCCGTGACTTGATTTTTCATCTAAAAATGCCACAATGTTGTGTTTGATCGACGTTTTGTACGGAGCAATAACCTGTGCAGCTTCAGCCATTGAATCTGTATACATGAACATGTTAAAACAGACAGATATCTAAAAGACTGAATTTGTAAAAAAAAATTTTTTTTTTTTTTTTTTTTTTTTTTTTTTTTTTTTTTTTTTTTTTTTTGTTTTTTTTTTTAAACTTCTGGACTGGTTCGATCGAATTATAAAGGATTCGATCGAATGAACTAATCATCGCCATCGAGTGAGACATATATTCGATCGATTTAGACTGGTTCGATCGAATGGACTCATTCGATTCCTTCAACCAGAACCCAGATTTCAACGAGACCCGATCGGTTTTTCGACCGATTAACCACAATCAACAGTGCGAAACATTGAAAGATGTTGTTTACATGTTTTCCAATGACCCTCATGACCCGAAAACTCAAAAAAAAACTCAGTTTTATTGTCGGGACCGTTTCCGACACCAAAAACGGCCCGAAAACCTATCGAAACGCGGACGAAAATCAATAAAACTTACATGTGTGAAATTCGACCGAAAAAGTGAATAAACTGGTCGGATCAAAAAGAGGTTTTAGCACGATCGATTTTAAGAGGGAAATTTCAAATTCTGTGCGGATGAAAATGTTCCGATCGAATGACTTCTGCTATTTATACAGATTTTTGACCTCATCTGATCGAATAAACTTGTTCGCTTGACTCATCCGATCGAATGAGACACACTATTCGATCGGATGGATTTCTTCCCTCAAACTGATTTTTCACAATAACTTATCCGATCGATTTGGCACATTCGATTGACTGACTCGATCGAATGGCTACATGTTCGATCGAATGAGGAAAAGTTTTAGAAAAATTGACTTTTAAACTTCTTATTCCCCGTCATCGATCACGGTGCTTTTGAACCTGCAAGAAAACTTAAACTTTTGACATTGGTTAGTTAGCATAGAAATGTTCCGATTTTGTGAGCTCAGTTCCTGTAGAACATAAAGATCATAAAACGTTAGTAAACACACAGAAAATATCAGGTCCAACCAACTTCAGTTTTATCGCAACTTCTTCCTTCTCTCATTACACACTTGGTTGCGCAGATAAACGTTTAGCAACCTGCATGAGTTTTTCTTTCATTCCTACACACTGAATAAACATTTAGTAGGAACAGACAGGGATCAGACTACCTGTCACAATGATTTCTCATCGACTTTCAAACATTAAGAATAAAATAAAATAACCAAAATAAAATCTTAATTATTTATTTACAGGGAGGGACAGGGATCAGACTACCTGTCACAATGATTTCTCATCGACATTAAAGCAGAATAAAATTAAAGAAAAATTAATTCAGAATAAAAATGTTTTTGAATTTTGTCTTGTTTCTTTTCATACAATTCAAACTGAAATAAACATCTGTACAAAAAAAAAAAAAATTTAAAACACATTATTTTTGGTTGAGAAGGATCTATAATAAGAAATCATACAGACGTATATGACTATCTACTGAGACTTTTTTTTTTTTTTTTTTTTTTTTTTTTTTTTTTTTTTTTTTTTTTTTTTTTTAATATACGAAGTTGAACAAGACATAATGAATATTCTTTTTGTGAGAAAGATCCGAACAGGAATCATACTAATTAAGTGACTGTCACATAGATCCGTGTTGAGCTGTATTATGACATAAAGAAACAGGTATGAGCATGAAAATAACTTAAAATGGTTTTCATCGTTTCTGTGATACGAGTTAGGTTCAATTATGTCTCAAAATTTAAGTGAATAACAACTCAGAGATTATGATGCCCTCCTATCTATTCTCAAGACGTATTTGGCTTTCCCCAAGTCACCTCGAATTGACCTTGACCCATAGGTCTGAGTGAAGGTTGTAAGTGTCTTCATCTGCTTCCCGTTTCTTTCTTACTCCATAATTGAGAAGTCTTGACATTATTAACTCTAGAATGTTCAATAACTCATAAAGAATCATGTTTTTTTTTTTTTTTTTTTTTTTTTTTTTGTTTTTGTTTTTTTTAAATGTTACATAGACTTCAGAGTAGTAAAACAATTGCAAGTCCCGAATCTGGATCACTGCAGTTTCTTCATGCACTATCTTTACGGGAATCAGAACACTTATGGGCTCGTGTATGACTGGGTAATCGCTTTTCTGCCTATCATTCGGAAAGATATATATGAAGACAAACAAAACTCTTAAGGAGTTTCCACGTAAAATCGAGTAGATTTAGTTTGTATCACATCTACTTTTACGCACCATAAAAAGCTACCATGACACACAATGACTGTTCTAAAGCCTTTTAAGCCTAATAACTTCACTAGTTAAGCACACAGAATCAGTATATCTATCATTTTCCAAGGTTGGATCAATTTCTCATTTTCTGATATAAATGAATGTCTTTTAAAAAAAAACCGTTTTCACTATTTCACCCCGATCAAGTCAAAGTCTTCAGGTAAACGGCTATCCTGAAGATCCAATGGATCAACTGGACCGACCACATACGAGTAGTGTCCTTCTAACTAAGTATAACCGACTATTTTTCAGCGAAAGAATAAAGACCCATCAAAACCCGCCCCGATCACTTTCAGTCATCTGGTTAAGGGCTATCCTCTATCTACGATAGAAATAAGGACCAAAACACATCCGAAAAGTGTCCATCAAACTGAGGTAACCGACATAATTTTAAGCGATAGTGATGTATAAAAATTTAATATAAGAAAAATGAAAATAAGCTGTACAGAAATAGCAAATCTTTTTGATGTCTCAGTATGATAGCGTCTGTGTACTATCACCTTTCTTGTAACAAGATCAACTTCTCAAAATTTTGAAAGTTTTTTTTTGTTTTTTTTTTTTAATGTTTTTTGGGTTTTTGTATTTTATATTGTTTTTGGTTTTTCTTGAACCTTTTCTCCCCCTAGAATTTATAAAAAACAAAATCTTTTTGGATTTTTTAAATTTTAAGAAAAGAAAAAATGAAAACAATTTAAATGATATCTTCAGGAACATCATCTGATATACGTTTAACGCCGTTGATCTCTAGTAAATATAAAAACCGTGGTTTATCAAATGCTTTAGTGAAGAGATCAGCGCGTTGTTCCTGAGTGGGGATTTTTATCACATCGATTAACTTCTTTTCGTAGCAGTCACGAAGGAAGTGATATCGAATTTCGATGTGCTTCGTTTTGCTAAAATGAACCGGATTTTTGGTAATTGAAATTGCAGCAGAATTATCAATATATATGGGAGTAGTAGAGCATTCAATACCGTAGTCACGCATTTGTTGCTGAATCCAAATAACTTGAGAACAGCAACTGGCAGCCGCAATATATTCCGCCTCAGCTGTTGAAGTGGAGACTGACGTCTGCTTTTTGCATTGCCACGTTACTAAACGACTTCCAAAGAACTGACATCCTGCTGTTGTTGATTTGTAATCGAGTTTACAACCACCATAATCCGAATCACTATACGCATGAAGATCAAAGTTGTCATCATAAGGATACCAAAGACCCCAATCTGGAGTACCCTTCAGATAACGCAAAATTCTTTTGACTGCAATCAGATGGGAGACCTTCGGCTTTGACTGATAACGTGCACAGAGACACGTAGCAAACATTATGTCTGGCCGAGAAGCAGTCAGGTACATTAGAGATCCGATGATCCCTCTATAGTGAGTTGGATTGATCAATTCACCCTTCTCGTCAGGATTAATCCCGTGATTAACCTCTAAAGGAGTTCTCTGTGAAGAAGAACTCAACATCTCAAACCGTTTCAAGATGTCATTGACGTATTTTGTCTGGTGAATGAAGATACCGGAATCTTTTTGATCAACTTGAAGTCCTAAGAAGAACTTCATCTCACCCATGGAGCTCATTTCAAATTTTTCTTTCATCACTTGTTCGAACTCCTTACAAAGTGTTTTATTCGTGGACCCGAAGATGATGTCGTCCACGTACACTTGTACCATAATTAGATCTCCTTCTTTTTCTTTTGTGAATAGCGTGCAGTCAATGGTTCCCCTTCTAAACCCGTTGTTCAGAAGGTGTTTGGATAGTTCTTTATACCAAGCTCTCGGGGCTTGGTGAAGACCGTACAAAGCCTTGTTGAGCAGATAGCTTTGTCCTTGTGATATGGGTCTTCAAAACCTGGAGGTTGTGCCACATATACGGTCTCTTCGATGTGACCGTACAAAAAGGCACTCTTGACGTCCATCTGATATACTTTGAATTTCTTGAAAGATGCATACGCCAAGAACATCCGGATTGCCTCCAAACGAGCAACCGGAGCATATACCTCATTGTAGTCTAGGCCTTCGATTTGCCTAAACCCTTGGACCACCAGCCGGGCTTTGTTGCGAACAATCACTCCACGATCGTCACGTTTACATTTTAGTACCCACTTAGTGCCAATTTTCTTCTGACCTTTGGGGAGATCCACCAGCTTCCACACACCAAGTCTTTTAAACTGCAATAATTCCTCTTGCATGGCTGTGACCCAGTTGGGATCTTTCAGCGCATCGGTGGTTCTGTGTGGTTCTTCTTGTGCTAAGAAGCATTCATGGGCATTAAGAGCAACTAATCCTGACTCCATCATTTCTGTGTAGAGACCAAAATTCAGCTGTCGACGAGTTTTGACACCCTGTTGAATGTCCCCTATAATGTTGTCTTGTGGATGATCACGTTCAGTCCTAACAACCGGATTGTCAGGAACGACAACATTTTGTTCCAAGTTTGTTAAGTTCGGCTCAGGAACTGGAGCGGTTTGTTCCATGTTGTTTGTGTTCAGCTCAGGAACTGGAGCGAGTTGTGGTGCTGCCTCTGAAGTAGACGTTAGAGGCGGATCTGTGATAGACACATCTTGATTTGACGAGGACGGTTGTGAAATAACATGTGTCGGTGCCGGTCGTACAAAGTCTGTTGGTGTTTCATCTTCAGATTCGGAATCAGATGACTCAAGAACTTGTTCTGTTGACTCTGTGGAAGAAGACGTTGACGGACCAGGATGAGATGAGCGTTGCTGTGATTCATCAGGAGGTGCATTTTGCGCCTCATACATCATTTGAATAGCAACATCATTCAGATTGAATGACTTGACCCATTTGTCAAAGTCAAACAACCAGTCTTCACCTGTCCCTTTGGCTGGTTCTGTGTAGCGTTGAACATCGACGTGGTACCATTCTTCAACCAATTTTGTTGATCGGTTGTAGACCCTTTTGAGAGGAACGCTATAACCCAGAAAGTAACCCTTAATAATCTTCTCCTCGAACTTGTTATCAACTTGCCTTTTGAGTAACGTGCAAAGAGCCCCAAATGGTTCCAGGTGCTCTAAGTTAGGCCTTCGACGTTGAAGAAGCTCGAAACTAGTCTTGCCGTGGCGCTTGACAATGCCAACCCGATTCAGTGTGAAACAGGCGTTGGCAATTGCCTCATTCCAAAACGTGACTGGCAACACTGAGTCAGCTAACATGGTTCTTGCTGTCTCGATTAACGTACGGTTTTTCCTTTCAGCAACCCCGTTCATTTGTGGAACATACGGAGCACTGAATTCTTGAACGATGCCTTTTTCTTTGCAGTAAGTATCAACGTTTGCGTTCTTAAACTCTGTACCGTTATCTGACCGAATTCTTCGAACCTTCAGCTTGTATTGCGACTCAAGAGTCGTGACTAGCAGACTAATACACCCAAAAGTTTCAGACTTCGCTTTTAGGAAAAACACCCATGAGAATCTTGAATATTCATCAGTGACCACTAGACAGTATGAGTGCCCAGCAATACTTTTGACGCTGATTGGGCCAAAAAGATCCATATGTAGAAGTTCCAACGGCATATCAATGGAGTGGAAACTCTTAGACTTGTGGGACCTTTTTCGTTGTTTTCCGGCTTTACACTGAACGCATGAATCAGGGAGATGAAAACTTCTTAGATTGACTCCCTCAACCATTCTATTGTGCACCAGCTTG
This sequence comes from Bidens hawaiensis, assembly GCF_021521415.1. Taxonomy (NCBI): domain Eukaryota; kingdom Viridiplantae; phylum Streptophyta; class Magnoliopsida; order Asterales; family Asteraceae; genus Bidens; species Bidens hawaiensis. Next base: position 6,925 of record NW_027506056.1, read on the forward strand.
TTCATGTTCCTGACGTTTATGTGTCCCATCCGTTTATGCCAAATGACAGTATCACGTTCGGATGCCTTGGACACAAAACATGTTGCAGTTGGAGATGATGACCCTGCCTTAGCCATATCCAGAATGTAGAGATCACTCTGGCGTGCGGCTGACATTAGAACTTTGTCTTCAGGAAAGTTGACGTCCTTAGACAAGATGTGGCAGTCTCGTTCATCAAACATTACTTTGAAACCTTTGTCGCAGATTTGACTTATGGACAACAGGTTGTTCTCCAACTCTTTGATGAAATTAACTTTCTCAAACGAAACTCGCCCATTAGACACAATTCCTTGGGCCGTGATAAAACCTCCTTGATTTCCTGCAAAGGAAACTGCACCTCCTTTTATTTGTCTGACATTTGAAAGAAGATTCATGTTTCCAGTCATGTGCCTGGAAGCTCCTGAGTCTATGATCCACATGTTGAATCTTGGATCATATCGAGCAACCTGCACACAAAGACAAAAGGTTTAAATATCATTGGAAACCCAAGCCCTTAAGGTCTTGGGTTTTCCATCTTCATCACGAATGAACAATTCAATCCATTTACCCTCATTAACACTGTTTTCAGATTTGACGTTGTTATCAACAGTGTTAGTTTTCTTTGGTTTCCAAAAGTCAGTCTTCTTCTCAACATGTTTGAGATAGCTGGTTGAAGACTGAGTTTCACTTGTCGAAGTGGAAACACTTGGATCTGAGGGGTTTGGGGATTGGTGTGGTGAGGTTGGCTGAGGTTTCCGAGGAGAAACCGACCTCGGTGTGTGAAACCGTTCTTGACCTTGAATGTCAATGGTCGGTCTCCTCCTAGGAGGTGACTTGACATACCTCGGATCCGGAGTCGATATGTACTGCTTAGGATCCGTGTACTTATAGCAAAATCTTGCTATATGCCCTACCTCTCCACACGAAAAACAGTAGTTTCTCCCCCTTTGACTTGGTGGAGAGAAATAACTCTGGTTTTGTCTGTTATCATAGTACCCCCTGGATTTGACATTTTGGGGTGGAGTTTGTCTAGGAGGGTGTTTTGGGAAATTATGTTTTTCATTAACGTTACCCTCCTTTACAAACTGGGTACTATGTTCCACATAGACTTTCTCAGATTTAGGAATAAACTTTTTCTTCTGAGAACTTCTTGTTGTTGTTGCCTTTGACTTAGATGGTGGCGGGCCCGATTTAGTTGTAGAACCTAAGTCTGTGGCATCAACATTTTGTTTGGACTCAGGAGCCGGGTCAATGACTTCTTTACCCTTAGACTTAGAAATTTGGTTTGTGTCCTCGGGTATATAATCATTTGATTCATCATCCGGCACAGCTCCTGGTGTGCTTGCAAATTGATTCAGGATCGGGGGTGGGACATTGTTGTATCCCACTCCTTTTTCCTTTTTGCCTCGGAACTCGGGAATAATGTGTTCTAATAAATAAGATGAATTTGAATAACTTTTTAATTTGAAATTTAATGATTCAAAATCAGCTTTCAAGTTTTCCAATTCTTTTTTCAAAACATTATTCTTATTTATGTGAAAATTGATAGAATCTTGTTGATTAAGAACACATATTTCAAGTTCCTTGTTCTGACGCTTAAGGCCATCAATCTTTTCTTTAAAAGCAGACTCTTTCTGCTTCCAAGCCTTATTCTGTGCAAGCGCGTCAGTCAGTTCCATTAAAGATCTTGAGGCTGCTTGTTTGTAAGCCTCGAGATCTTCAATTCTCTCTTTTAGAGATTGAATTTCTTGTTCATACAACTCACATTTTAAACATTTAACATTTACAGATTTAGGAGTTGAAGGGTTAGAACTTACCTTGGCATTACTTGAAGTGTCTGCCATGAACGCGGAGCATAGTTTCCCCGCTCTACCCAAAAACGATGGAGAAGTTACTTTAATTTCTGCTTCTTTGACTTCTTCATCTTTAGCAGTCTCCTTGTGAATTGTTGAACTTTGAGATGTTTGAGGAGTGTTTGACTCGTTCTCATGATCCTCTTTCATCTCCGTAACTACCACTTCAGCCTCTGCATCTACTACTTGAACTTCAGTAGCTGGTTCCTCGACTATATATGCTTCGTTTTTCGAGGAAACCACAGACCCAGAATCTGAGTCTCCATCTAGATCAGCCATATTTATGTTGAAGTTCCAAGTTTCACCCTCATCTCCTTGAACTGCAAGAGCAGTTTCATTGTTGATGTTGTTTGTTGCTGTTGGGTTTTGAGGGACCTGTTGTCTCTCAAGATTGACATTTGCAGCAGCAGCCGTAGGAGTGGATGTTGAAGAAGTGGTTCGGAAAGGGTATTGATGACCTTCCCGTCTGGGCTTCGAACACTCCTTGGCGAAGTGACCAAGTTCACCACAGTTGTAACATTTGACTTTGTTTTTGTCAAAGCCGAACTTGGATTTGTTGTTGATAGTGAGGGCCTGACCGGTTTTCTTTGTCCATTTCTTGGCCCTTCGGAACGCACTGCCAAGTGCCCACATAATATCTATGCGTTCCATGTCGTCTTCATCCAATTGTTCGTAGTCATCGCTGTCCAGATGACTATTTCCCAACTTTCCAGCTACCATCAAACTGTATGACTCTATAATCGTACCCAGAGTTGCCATGTGTTCTTTGGCAACCTCAACAGTTACAGCTCCCAAGCCCTCTGTATTTAACGTTGCTTTTTCCATGGGCTTGGTTCCGGAGTTTGTACTTGCATTACCGGGAGTTGACGGTGGTGGAACAGACGATCTTGTTTCAGTCCCCTTTGAATTCGACACTGAGGAGACGAAAGCAGTCTTGATCGGTGCATGATCATTTACATCTGACAACGGAGATTTTGACATGTATAACGATTTGTCAGGTGTTGATCTTGGCTTTCTTGAGGAGGCTCTCAGTTCAGCATCCTCTTGTCTGATCTCTTTAATGAAATCAGAGAGAAGAATTGTTTCGAGTTGATGACTTCTTCTCATCACCGTTAGAAAGGTGCTCCAACTGGGTGGGAGACCTTGTGCTAGACATCTCACTTTCTCAGTGCCAGTAGTTCTAACGTTGTAGGCCTTGAGCTCAGACATGAGATGATAAAATCTCGACAGCAGTGACTCGATATCTTCTCCTGATTCCGGACCAAACAAATCGAATTCACGCTTAAGTTCCCTAGCGTGAATATCTCTCAGTGAATCCGACCCTTCACATCTTTCAACCAAGGCGTTCCATAGTGTTGACGCTGTAGTGAATTGGTTGAACTGGTGAAACAAATCGCTGGAAAGGGCTTGTGATAGTAGTGAGAAAGCCTTCTTTTCAGCTTCAAATGCTGTCTTCTGTTCATCAGACAGCCTGAAATAGCTTAAAGCTTCACCATCGTCGTTGGTCGGATGAACCCAAGCTGTCTGAACAGCTTCCCATAATCCAGGATTCACACCGGTTATGTGAATCTGGAATCTAGTCTTCCAAGTGTTGAACTCGTTTAACGCCATTAGCTTAGGAGGCTTGTTATAGCTTCCCGATTCCGAGTCACTTTCGAGGATTGACTGGATCCTCTTGGTTGAGCTTGTACTTGAAGACATGTTTGCTTAACACCGAGAAGACTGAAAAACACTTAAAATTTGCTAAGTGTTGAAAAAAACAGTCTGCTGATCGAATGTGTTGTATTCGATCGGATGAGTGGTCTATTCGATCGGGTGTGAGCTGACTCGATCGAATGTCTGTTTGGGTTAAGGTTCTGGTGTTATGAGGCTGATTCGATCGAATGGGAACTTTTTCGATCGAATAGGGTGTTAGGTTCGGTCGGATAAGTATCTGGTTCGAACGAAACGGGTTGTGTATCTTGTTCGATCGATTGGGAACTAGTTCGATCGAATGGGGTCTTGGTTCGGTTCTGATGTTGACTTAGTCGATCGGATGGGTTATGACAATCGAATTTGACACTGATCGAATGGGTTGATCAAATGGGTGACTAAGTCGATCGGTTGGGTACTGGTTCGATCGAATGATTGGGACTTATTCGATCGAACGAAGGGAGCGTATGTTGAGGCGGGAAAAGCTGGTTCGGTCAACGTTTAAACTTGTTCGATCGAATAGGAGGGCTATTCGATCGAATGGGTTCCAAAAATAGACTGATTCGATCGGGAAATCTGTATTTTCCAAAATTAGAAGATTTTGACGAAAATTCGGATTTTGAAACAAAAACAAGAAATCTTGACGATCGAGGACCACTTTATGACTATTTTTAAACTTATAACATAAACACAACTTAATTCCAACCCAAAAACGGATCAAAACAACCAGAAACTCGAAGAACACGAAGAACGCGAAGAACGTTCTTGACGAAAACCCGAATTTTAACACGAAATCCTTTGATCAAAAACCAAAATATGACAATATTAACTGTTTTTGACACAAAACCGATGAACACAAGACCAAAAACCAAGATTTTACCGGAAATTTTACGTAAGAATAACGAATTTGACTCTAAAAACGCGATTTTTACCACGAATCTACCGAGAATCAAGAACCAAAGGCTCTGATGCCACTTTGTTAGGACCGATCGGGAGACGGTTTCCCAACGATTCTCGGGGGCAACGTGTTAGAGTGCGGAATCCTACTAACACGGCGACTCGGTGGTAATCAACGACACAAACGGTAGCAATTCCTAGGATGATATGACGACCAGGTGCGGAGGAAAGGACCGAAGGGGTTGACGGGCAGAGAGGATTTCCAGGGAACAGGTCGGCTGTGTATGTGTGTTATGTGTACTCCTCTTTCTGAAAATCCCTAAGTAACGTTTATATATCGAAGACTCATTCGATCGGATGAGTCTCTCATTCGATCGAGTGAAGCTTTGTTCGATCGAATGAGCCTGGTTCGATCGAATCAACCTTTTGTTCGATCGAACCAGTTTTCGTTTGACATTTACAATACGTTAACTAGGTTTCACTATCTTTAGTCTCACGCCGACCTACCCTGATAGAACTGGGGACATATATATGACATTTCATGTCCTAACACATTCAAGATGGATACATTCCACCAACGGCTATGTTTGAGGGTCGTGAACAAATAAAGAAGTACAATAAGATGGAAGAAGAAGAAAAGAAGATGTATGAGGCAGAAAGCAAAGCTCATGGTGCGATAACGATGGCTCTTCCACAAGAGATTCTTCACACCTTCAGGAAATACAAAACCGCCAGAGAGCTATGGGAAGCGCTTGAAAATCGATATGAAGGTAATGTGGGGATACGTGCATCCAAGATTAAGCTACTCAAAACCCAATTCTCGGTGTTCAAGTATTTGAAGAATGAGTCACTTGATGATATCATCACAAGGTATTACCACTTGATGACCGAACTCAGAAACTATTCAATTGACTATAAAGAAGAAGAGATCGTAGAAAAACTTCTTGATGCTCTTCCACCGAAATGGGAAATGTACACTGTCCTGATGAGAGAAGATAAAAAGTTTGCAAACATCGACATGGAAACAGCAGTCAATAAACTACGAACTTTTGAACTTAACATGGTTCGAAAAGAGACACCAACTGATCAGTTCAGGATCCGGGAATGTATGATGCGAAAGTTACTTCAAGTTCAAGTTCAAAGTCAGAATCATCTGCTTACTACTCAAAGGGAGACTCGAGCTCTAACTCAACTCATGATGGTCATGTAACTCTTAACATGGATGGTGATGTGTGTTTCGTAGCTGGTGGAACAAATTCTTCTAAACCGCAAGCAACAACTGGTAGTTGTTCCTCAAATGTTCTGAACAACAACTACTCTCAGATGCCCATGAGTGTTAAATCTGCTGAACAGGAGTTTTCTCTCTATGCATCTTTCATTGCTTCTTACAAAAATTACATCAAAGGTAAAATTGTTGACCCTGCAACTTTAGACGAAGACTATGATCAGATCGATGCTGATGAACTGGAAGAGATGGATCTGCAGTGGCAGATGGCGATGATAGTAAGAAGAGTTAAAAGGTTTATGAAGAAAACTGGTAGAAAGTTCGTTGGCGAAACACCAGGGTTTCATAAGTCAAAGGTTAGGTGTTATAACTGTCAACAGAATGGCCACTTTGCTAAAGAATGCACAAATGAAAGAGTAGAACGTAGTCAGAACAGGACAACACAACCGAATGGGGGAAGTAATGAGAATAGGGCGATGGTATCCAGACAGAATGGGGGATACAATTGGAATCTACAAGTTGAGGAAGTGTTCGAACAGGCCAACCTGGTTAACATCGAAACTGAATGAAGCGACAAAGAGACAAGAGAAGATCAAGCTTATATGGCAGAGGTGAATGATTAGCTCTTTGAGGTAAGTTCTGAACTCCCTTGTATGCAATGTGAAAATGTGTCTGAACAATTGAAAACATTAACTGATCAGTTTGTTAGTTTGGACACTCAATTTAAAACGTTAAAAGAAGATCATCATTACACTAAAACTAGAGAAAATAGTTATTCTGTAAAGATTAAGGCTAGTGAAAAAGATATCAGAAGTCTTAAAGCAAGTCTAGCTGAAAAATACAAGTAATTGATCTTAGCTATGAAGTGTTAGAAGAGAAAACCAAACTAATTGCTGAAAGGGATAAACAGATAGCTGACTACCATGTGAAAGTGGTGGAACTAAACAGAAAACTTGAGCAGTTTAGAAATTCCTCTGCAATGCTTGATCACCTCGTAAGTGATCAACGTTCCCCAGTTAAAAGGGGAGGAATTGGATATTCTGAAGTTCCACCACCTTATAATCATAACTATACATATGATCCTAGTAATCAGAAATCTGTTGAGGTTGAGTTTAGTCAGACAGTTCCTGTCAAAGTTTCAATTAAAAAACCTGAATTGAGTGAAAAAGATACGACTAAGCCTGTTTCGAGTGTTAAGAATTCTGTTCCAAGTTATGTCTCATCAAATTCGGACAAGACATCCGAATCTAGTGAGACAAAAGAAGAGGTAGTGTTACTAAGACGTGGGGAGGAATATAAGCCTACTGAAAAGAATTCCCCTCTAAACCCGTATGTCCCACCATATGTTAGACAAACGGGTAGTAATGCAACCTCAACATCAGAAACAACTGTTGAGACGAAAGTTGAACATAGGAGTTGTTTCAGATGCAATCAAATAGGACACCTGATTGCTGATTGTCCTCTAAATCAGAGATTAAGAGGTATGAGGCCTCCGAAAACTGAGAATAAACCGAACAATGATTATTATAATGGTAAAAATGCAAACTCACCAATGTTCAGACATTGCACTAAACCAAGATTTCAAAGATGTCAATCTCAGTTTTTCCCTATTAACAATCAAACCACTGGTTTTAACTCATTTAATTCATGAAGGTTTGGATGGCCTCATAGTCAATCTACAAGATGGTATCCTTTTAGGACTTACAGAAATCATTCTCATACTAACTTTGGACAGCCAAAGTACGGGATGCCTTTTAACAGATTTAATCGACCCAAGACCAATAGGTCTTGGGTCCCCATATTTTAATCCTTTGCTTTAATCGTGCAGGAACAGTTGAATAGGGCTGCAAACAATCTTTGGGTTGTGGATAGCGGCTATTCCCGGCACATGACTGGTAACAAGAATTTGTTACACGAATGGAAACCTGTTCAGGGAGGTAGAGTAAGTTTTGCTGGAGAGAGTGGTGGTAGAATTACTGGAATTGGGACGGTGACTAATGGTAAAATGAAGTTAGAAAAGGTGAATTTCGTTGAAGAGCTGAAGCATATTGCTGAGTGTGTCTCAGATCTGTGACAAAGATTACACTGTGCACTTTACAAAAAATGAAGCGATTGTACTGTATCCTGGTTTCAAGATACCAGAGGCATGGATAGTGACGAAGGCTCCAAGGGAAAAGAATACATATGTAATGGACATGAGGTCGACTGAGATGGCAACAGAAGAATCATGTCTCCTGTCAAAAGCAACTGAATCGGAGTCCGAGTTATGGCATCGAAGAATGGGGCATATACATCTTCGAAAAATGAACTACATTGTCAAGAATGGCCTGGTGCTTGGTGTTCCCTTAAAAAATTTCAACTTTGAAGACCAATGCTTATCATGCAAAAAGGGAAAGCAACACAAGAAACCTCATCACACCAAGAAGATCAATTCAATAGTCAGTACCCTAGACCTACTTCACATGGATCTCTTCGGTCCCGTGAATGTAAAAAGCCTAGGTGGAACATCGTACTGCTTGGTGATAACTGATGATTTCTCTCGATATTCATGGGTATATTTCCTGAAAGCCAAAAGATGAAACGGTTCAGTTGGTAATTAACTTGATACCAAGGTTGAGAACATCGTGGGAAGAAAGGTTAAATACATCAGGAGTAACAATAGGACAGAGTTCAAAAACTACCAGATGGAGATGTTATGCTTACAGAAAAGGATAGACCACCAGTACAGCGCCCCGTATACTCCGCAACAAAATGGGGTGGCTGAGAGGAAGAACAGGACGCTAATTGAAGGAGCCAGAACCATGCTGGCCGATGCTAAACTTCCTGTGGTGTTCTGGGCTGAAGCTGTTGCAACAGCCTGTTATATCCTTAATCGAGTTTTAACTGTTAAAAGATTGAATAAAACATGTTATGAACTTATGCATGGTAGAAAGCCTAACTTGAATGGTCTCGAACCATTCGGGTCCCCGTGTTCGATATTAAAGACGAACTCAAAATTTGGTGAGAAAGCCGACGAAGGTATTTTAGTCGGATACGTTGTTGGGACACCCAACAGACGAGTCTTTAATCTATCGACCAGCAAGGTTGAGGTGGTGTGTAACACTGACATCACAAGTTACAAACCACCAAAACCAAGCACGGGACCCGCTGAGGCTTTCGACTATGATAAGCTTTTTAAATCTTTTAATATGCCTTACTTGGATTGTGCAGAAATTGATGAGAAAATTGCTACGCAGATTCTTTATGATGAGGAAGAAAATTTTGTGCAACGACCGCAGTATGACGAAGGTCAACCTTCCTCGTCAAGTGCTGTTGATACCCCTGCTGCCTCTACAGAAGACGAATTCTTCAATCCTTTTCACTCTCAACAACAATCTCCCATTGATGAACTCTCTACGAACCTGGAAGATAATCTTCAAGTCAGTTCGGTTCCGACTACTGGAGTTCATAAATATCACCCTTTGGAGAACGTGATGGGTGATATGTCTGATGGTGTACAAACAAGACGAAGCTTGAATGAGCACACCTGTGTTTACGCAAGCATCAAAGAAACAGGTATCATTAACGATTGTTTGTACACCTGCTTCATCAGCCAGATTGAACCAAAGAACTATCAAATGGCTCTAAAGGACAGCTCATGGGTCGAAGCCATGCAATAAGAGTTAGCCCAGTTCGAGAAGATGGAGGTATGGAAATTGGTTGCAAAACCGAAGAATGTGCATGCAATTGGCACCAAATGGGTTTTCAAATGTAAGAGAGATGAAAAAGGAATAATCATCAGGAACAAGGCGAGGCTGGTTGTAAAAGGTTTTAATCAGCAAGAAGGGATCGACTACAATGAAGTGTTTGCTCCTGTGGCAAGATTGGAAGCGATTCGACTATTTTTTGCATTTGCTGCTCACAATGAGATGAAGGTGTTCCAGTTAGACGTGAAGAGTACATTTCTTAACGGTAAAGTCGATGAGGTTGTGTACATTGAGCAGCCACCAGGTTTTCCTGACCCAGATTTTACCGATCACGTGTACAAACTAAGTAAAGCTCTATACGGATTACATCAGGCCCCTCGTGCCTGGTATGCAACTTTATCTGATTACTTGCTTGAGAATGGGTTTGAAAGAGGAAAGATCGACAGCACACTGTTCGTTAAGAGAAAGGAGGAGACTTTCTTCTGGTTCAAGTCTACGTGGACGACATCATCTTTGCTGCATCAAAAGTCGCCATGTGTCAGAAATTTGAAGAAGTCATGAAAAAGAGGTTTGAAATGAGTGCAATGGGTGAATTAACTTTCTTTTAGGATTGCAGGTCGATCAGAAGAAAGATGGGATGTTCATCCATCAAACTAAATATGTCCAAGACGTTCTCAAACGCTTCAAGATGGAGGACAGCACTCCATTTGATACTCCAGTTTGCCTCAACCACAAACTGGGTGCTGATTCAGACAGTGATGCCGACGTGGACCCCACCCAATATCGGGCAATCATAGGTTCTTTAATGTATTTAACTGCATCTAGACCTGATATTATGTTTGCAGTTTGTCTTTGTGCTCGTTTTCAGGAAAACCCAAAGGAATCTCTGTTGGTACATGATGTCAGTAGTTCAGTATCTAGTGTCTGTAATCGTGTTATTTGGATTTGTATTAATGTTTTGTTAACTTGTCACACAAGTTCGCCTCTTATAAGCGAACTTGTGGAACAAGCGAAGTTATCAACAACTTCGCCTAGCCTGTTAGGCGAAGTTGTCGATTACCATAAAAGCTAGGTTACGGCTTGTATTGTGATAAGTTGTTCAGTACGTGTAATCGGTGATTGACATATCACGTGTTATTAGTTGCAATACAACGTGTCTTTTGAGTATTGTAACGTGTGTTTGCTTGTGTTTAACGTGTATCGTCTTCTACGCTCGTATCGTCTTGCGTAGGGATTCCGCACCTACGTAGAACGAGATATTTCCGTGTAGATCCGACTGGGAACCTACAATTGGTATCAGAGCACCAAGACCTTGGCCTGATTTGGCGAAGTTGTAGATAACTTCGCTTAAGTTAAGCGAACTTGTGAGGTAGGCGAAGTTGTTAATAACTTCGCTTAAAATTATATCTTCGCCTGAACCCTACAAACAGTGGCGGCAACTTCGCCTGATGAACACAACGTTTTTGCAGGTTTGATTTTGACGTTTTGCGAGGTATGCGAAGGTGTAATGGGTTGTTTTTGGTGGAGTGAGGTGAATAGGAATTTGAAGCCGTCATGAAAAAGAGGTTTGAAATGAGTGCTATGGGTGAACTAACTTTCTTTTTAGGATTGCAGGTCGATCAGAAGAAAGATGGGATGTTCATTCATCAGACTAAATATGTCCAAGACGTTCTCAAACGCTTCAAGATGGAGGACAGCACTCCATTTGATACTCCAGTTTGCGTCAACCACAAACTGGGTGCTGATTCAGACAGTGATGCAGACGTGGACCCCACCCATTATCGGGCAATCATAGGTTCTTTAATGTATTTAACTGCATCTAGACCTGATATTATGTTTGCAGTTTGTCTTTGTGCTCGCTTTCAGGCAAACCCAAAGGAATCTCACATGAAGGGTGTGAAGAGGATATTGCGGTATCTCAAGGGCAAGCCTAAGCTGGGGTTGTGGTACACGAAAGGGGGAGACTTGGAGCTGGTCGCTTACACGGATTCTGACTATGGTGGATGCAATCAGAATCGGAAGTCAACAACAGGGGGGTGCTAGTTTCTTGGAGGCAGATTAGTGTCATGGCAGTGCAAGAAGCAGACCTCAGTTGCTATCTCTACCTGTGAAGCAGAATACATGGCAGCATCGAACTGCTGCTCCCAGGTTCTTTGGATACAATAGCAATTGCGCGATTACGATCTGAAGTTCACTCATACTCCTATTTGCATAGATAACACTGCTGCTATCTCAGTAACTAACAATCCCGTAAAGCATAGCAAAACTAAACACCTTGACATTCGTCATCATTTTATACAGGATTGTGCTGAGAAGAAATTAATAGTGCTAGAAAAGGTTGATTCGTTAGATAATTTCGCTGATTTGTTTACTAAAGCGTTTGACAGAACTCGTTTTCAAAACCTTGTTGAGCTAAATGGGATGATCAATCCCGAGTAACCGTGTTTTTCGTTTTTGATAAAAAAAAACGTCAATATCGCTTAGAATTATGTCGGTTGCTTCAGTTTGAAGGACATATCTTCGGATATGTTTGGTCCTCACTTCTAGAAGTAGATTATGAGGATAGCCATTAACCAACTGACTGAAAGTGACCGGGGCGGTTTATGATGTGTTTTTATTCTTTCGCTGAAAATTAGTCGTTCATACTTAGTTAGAAGGACACATACTCGTATGTGGTCGGTCCAGCTGATCCATTGGATCCCCAGGATAGCCGTTTACCTGAAGACTTTTACTTGATCGGGGCGATAGAATTTAAAATATTTTTCTGGGAGATGAAATTATTTTTCAAGTCTACTACTTCGTAAGAAGTGTCTATACAATGTTTATACGAAAATTGATCCAACATTGGAAAGTGATAGACAAACTAATTCTGTGTGCTTAACTAGTGAAGTTATTAGGCCTAAAAGACTTTAGAACAGTCATTGTATGTCATGGTAGCTTTTTATGGTACGTAAAAGTAGAAGTGATACTAACTAAATCTCCTCGATCTTACGTGGAAACTCCTTAAGAGTTGTGCATGTCTCCATATATATCTTTCCGAATGATAGGCAGAAAAGCAATTACTCAGTCATACATGAGCCCGTAAGTGTTCTGATTCCCGAGAAGATGGTGTGTCAAGAAACTGCAGTGATCCAGATTCGGGACTTGCAGTAATTTACTCGTAGCTGTGTAAATCTTATTATTTAAAAAAAAATAAAAAAAAATAATAATAATAATAATAAAAGAAATTACTTAAGCCTTCTAAAGCTTATAATGTTATACTTATCAATTATGAGGCAAGAAAGAGAACGGGAATAAGAATAATAAAGATCGAAGTGTATTCACTATTTAATCAGACACTACGGGTCGAGGTCAACTCGGGGTGACTTGGGGAAAGACAAATACGCTTTGAGAATAGATAGGAGACATCATAATCTCTGATGTGTTGTCCATTTAAGTTTTGAGTCCAATTGAATCTAATCCGTATCACAGAAGCGATGAAAACCATACTAAGTTTGTTTACCTGCTTACAACCTGTCTCTTTATGTCATAATACAGCTGAACATGGATCTGTGTGACAGTGATTTAATTAGTATGTTTCCTGTTCGGATCTTTTCTAAAACTTGGTAGTCCCTGTCAAGACTGAAATTTGATCCCGTGTACTTTATTTCTAATTTTTATTCTACTTATGTCGTTTTATGGATTTATAACCGGTTACTTGGTCCTTGATTGTATCACTTACTCTTTAAAGGAAGTTTTACAAGTTAATTGCAAGATGTTCAATTTATAAGGTTCGTTGTGTAATTTTTAAGCCAAGCGAAGTTCGTGATAAAAGATGTTGACAGGCGAACTTGTTCAACAGGCGAAGTTAATTTTACAAGTTAATTGCAAGATGTTTAATTTATAAGGTTCGTTATGTAATTTTTAAACCAAGCGAAGTTGGTGATAAAAGATGTTGACAGGCGAACTTGTTCAATAGGTGAAGTTAGGGTTAACTTCGCCTATAGAATTTTGACCCTATATAAAGATGGTGTTTGGTCAAACTCTTTACATTTCTTTTTTTTCATAACTAAGCGAACTTATCTCAGAAACCTCGGCGAAGTTATTTTTCGATTCAATCTTTGTTATCTTTCTCAAAATCCTTCCGTGTTAAAGGTGTGTAGGGTCGTCATATCTTATAATCTATGTCAATGACGTTAATCAGAGGTCGTTTCGACCCGATTTGTGACCCCGTTCATTCAAACCCTTAACACCCGCTTTTCAAACTTATTTTCACGTGGTCGTAATCATATTGATCGTCTAGATCTCCATAAAATCATGTGTTTAAGAGTCCACAATCATCAAATTATCCAATTTCACCTCGTTTTGACATCTATACTGTTGCCGCTTCAGATTCAGGCGAAGTTACAGTTTAGGCGAAGTTATCCTTAACTTCGCCTAAGGGTTAACTTCGCCTGATATTTAATTGTTTAACAGTATGTGAGGCGAAGTTGTGGTTAGGCGAAGTTATCAATAACTTCGCCTGACCCTTTTAACGTATTTTTTAATTAACATTTATCAGGCGAAGTTAAAGTTAAGGCGAAGTTATTACCAACTTCGCCCCACCCCTAACTTCCCATATACAGAATAAATCATAACTTCGTTCATGGTAACAGGCGAACTTGTGATTTGACTTGATGATTCTCTAACTTAGACTGTTTTTGTTGCAGAAATGGCAGTTGTAGCTGGAGCCGGTGGTGCAGGTGGTGATGATGGTGGAGACAACAACCGACAGTTTTTCCCGGGGCATAACATGTACATAACTTTGGACCCGGATGCGAGCGGTGTTGATGATTTTCGCGAAATCATCACGTTTCTTATCCACTCGCGTATCTTCCACGCTATCACTATAACACTGCCCATCTCCCTACCAAACATAGAAGATTTCTGGGAGACAGTTGAATATGATTGTCGAGTCGAGCCTCCAGTTATGCGTGCAACGGTTAACAATCAGGTTGTGCAGTTCTCGTCTGAGTAGATCAGGGTGGCTTTGCAGTTTGGGGATGAAACGAGAGACGATCCTACAGACTTCGTGGCTCCATTCAAAGATGGTGCTTTTCTAAGAATGGGCTACTCTGGTCTATTGGGGATACTCAAAGACGAAAGGGGTTCTTGTTAGACCAATGGCGCTTTCTCATGCACGTGATGATCGTGTGCATGTCGGGTAGAAAGGCCGGTACTGATGGAATGGGTGCAATGATGTAGTCGGCGATGACAGCACTGACTTACAATAAGCGTTATAGCTTTAGTCAGATGGTGTTCTACGAGATAGACCGTCAAAGACGAGCGGTGGTGCGTGAGAGATTCCTGATGTATCCAAGATTCCTTCAAATGATCTTGAATCACGTTGCTCCCACGTTACCTCAGCGCCGCCCGATTAGATATGTGGAGAGTGTAAGCAAGAGAATCTTCGCTCAGTGTAGATCATCAAGTGCAGGAAGTAAACCTGAGCTCCGTCCTCGACATACTCCGTTGTTTGGGTACTTGATCAACCCGGGGTATGTTGCAGCTCGTGGGGACGAGTTTTGGGATCCTGCACCACAACAGGCTGAAGCACCTCAACCACCACCTGTGGTTCAGCAAGCTTTACCTGCTGCTCCTGTTGTGGCACCGAAGGAAAATGTAGACCTTGAAGCTGCGTTTGGCGGTCAAGGATTCTTTGATATGGAACGTGTTGATCCAGAGGAAGAGGTACAGGTCTCGGTTGCCCGGGTTTCTAGTGTGGATGTGTCGGTGGCAGCTACGACGGAGGCTGATTCTGATTCCTCAGATGATGATGTGGCTGAAGCTAGACGGATTTTAGTTACACAAGAAAGGATTCATGGGAAGAGAAAGAGGGACACCGATGACAGTGATTCGGATTTTGAGGAAGATTTACATCGGTTGGGCCGTAGAGCGAGAAGGGAAAGGGCAGGTGCAGGTTCAGGAGCTGGTGAGAGCTCAAGGGTGGTTCGTTTCACTCCACCCGCACTGTCTGGTATGACTATGGTCCCTTCATCATTGACTGTTACAGGGCCGATCACCTTGGGTGTTCCCGTGTTGACTACCTCATCTTCTTTCGGCATCCCACCCACTACATTTCAGCTCTCGGCTCCAGAGATTGTGTCCTTTCCACCTCCAACTCTTACTCCATCGGAGGTCGTAGCCAGGTGTGTTGAGTCGACGGTTGTTGCCACTGCACGGTTGTCGGTTACGATACCACCTGCGGTTACGTTTCCACCTGTTTCTGAGGTGCCGGTTACTTTGGGAATCCCTTCTCCGTACGCTCAAGACATTTCACATATGAGGTTTGATTTCGACGCAACCCTATCCGACTCGGAAAGAATAGCAGCTCTAGAAAGGGTCGTGGCAGAACAATCAAGAATAAATCTGATCCAGACTCAAGCTATTCAGCGCCTTGTTGCAGAGAATCAAATTCAGTCGTCCCTCCTAATTGAACATGGTAAAATAATTGACATCTTGAAACAGTTCTTAGAATCTCAGGGGGAGACGAGCTGTAAGGGTGACGAGCTGAGGACGAAGAAACGTAACGATCAAGACGATGATCCCAATGCATCGAAAGGTGCAGGTGGTGAGTTGCCAAGAACTGAACAAGATCTTGGGGCTTCCACATCTCAGGGGGAGTCAACGAGTGCAGCTGGTGGTTCAGGGGGTGATGATGTGGTGGTAGTGGAGGCTGAGGAGGTATTGGATGATGATGTTATAGGTGATGATGATGTGTTACGGATGGAAGAGATCGAGAAGATAGGGGCTGAGATTGTGATTGACAATGAAGTCGAAGAGGGAGAGATTGTGGAGGACAACATTGAAAATGAAATTCCAGAAGTTGAAAAGTCAGATTTGGGTCAAGATACGGGATGTGATGAGACTGAATGGGAAGAGCAGCCTAGATGGAAAGAAGGATACGCTCAGTGGTTCGTAAAGACTAAGAAACCGGCGGTCCCTACTACGTTCAAGAAAAGTTACAACATCAAAGGGTATGCTGAATCGAAAAAGGGGATTATTTGCTGGTTATATGATGAGCAGTTGAGGCTCTTTGTGATTAAACGGTATGATGGGGTTCAGTATTTCAAGAGGTTGTTGAGATCGTTGAATACGTTACCTGAGTGTGAGGTGAAGGACTTAGCCAGGTTGGGGTTGATAAACAGGAGCGATGATAACATGGCTAGGATCATTGGAAAGATAGTCTGGAAAGAAAGTATAAAGGAGAAAAGGTTAGAGCTGTTGAAACAGCAGAAAGGAAAGCTTGTTGAAGGCAAAGACAGAGGAATGAGAGCAGATGGCAAGCCATGGATGATAATGAAGTATAAGTCGATCCGGTGTCTAAAAGAAGTGCCGTTGAAACAAATGCCCAAGGATGTGCTCAAAGATCTGAAATGGTGGTACGTTGATAGTGAAACAGCTGAAGCAGTGATGGAGGATGAAGATGAACAAGAGTTGATGAGAGTGTATGATCCTATGCACTTAGTGAATTTGTCTCAAGCAGACTTGCAGGTGCTGAACGAGAAAAAGATATTTTACATTCCTGCTTGAAAAGAAGAAGCCAAGAAATACCAAAGAGTAGTTTCAGTTTTTGTACGAGAAGGCGTTCATGCTTGAAGACGTGAGATACGAGATTTTTGAGATTACAAGACACGTGATTGAAGATAGAGTTATGAAGCTACTGCCAAGGGGGAGTCTGTTGGTACATGATGTCAGTAGTTCAGTATCTAGTATCTGTAATCGTGTTATTTGGATTTGTACTAATGTTTTGTTAACTTGTCTCACAAGTTCGCCTCTTATAAGCGAACTTGTGGAACAAGCGAAGTTATCAACAACTTCGCCTAGCCTGTTAGGCGAAGTTGTCGATAACCATAAAAGCTAGGTTACGGCTTGTATTGTGATAAGTTGTTCAGTACGTGTAATTGGTGATTGACATATCACGTGTTATTAGTTGCAATACAACGTGTCTTTTGAGTATTGTAACGTATGTTTGCTTGTGTTTAACGTGTATCGTCTTCTAAGCTCGTATCGTCTTGCGTAGGGATTCCACACCTACGTAGAACGAGATATTTCCGTGTAGATCCGGCTGGGAACCTACAATCTCACATGAAGGGTGTGAAGAGGATATTGCGGTATCTCAAAGGCTAGCCTAATCTGGGGTTGTGGTACACGAAAGGGGGAGACTTGGAGTTGGTTGCTTACACGGATTCTGACTATGGAGGGTGCAATCAGAATCGGAAGTCAACAACAGGGGGATACCAGTTTCTTGGAGGCAGATTAGTGTCATGGCAGTGCAAGAAGCAGACCTCAGTTGCTATTTCTACCTGTGAAGCAGAATACATGGCAGCATCGAACTGCTGCTCCCAGGTTCTTTGGATACAACAGCAATTGCGCGATTACGGTCTGAATTTCACTCATACTCCTATCTGTATAGATAACACTGCTGCTATCTCAGTAACTAACAATCCCGTAAAGCATACCAAAACTAAACACATTGACATTCGTTATCATTTTATACGGGATTGTGCTGAGAAGAAATTAATTGTGCTCGAAAAGGTTGATTCGTTAGATAATTTCGCTGATTTGTTCACTAAAGCATTTGACAGAACTCGTTTTCAAAACCTTGTTGAGCTAAATGGGATGATCAATCCCGAGTAACCGTATTTTTAGAATTATGTCGGTTGCTTCAGTTTGAAGGACGTATCTTCGGATATGTTTGGTCCTCACTTCTACCAGTAGATTGTGAGGATATCCATTAACCAGATGATTGAAAGTGACCGGGGCGGTTTATAATGTGGTTTTATTCTTTCGCTGAAAATTAGTCGTTCATACTTAGTTAAAAGGACGCATATATGTATGTGGTCGGTCCAGCTGATCCATTAGATCTTCAGGATAGCCGTTTACCTGATGACTTGACTTGAACAGAGGCGATAGAATTTGAAATTTTTTTTATTGGGAGATGATATAATTTTTTCAAGTCTATAACTTCGTAAGAAGTTTCTTTACTATGTTTAAAAGAAAATTGATCCAACCTTGGAAAGTGATAGACAAACTGATTCTGTGTGCTTAACTAGTGAAGTTATTAGGCCTAAAAGGCTTCAGAACAGTCATTGTATGTTATGGTAGCTTTTTATAGTGCGTAAACGTAGAAGTGATACTAACTAACTCTCCTCGATTTTAAGTGGAAACTCATTAAGAGTTGTGCATATCTTCATATATATCTTTCCGAATGATAGGCAGAAAAGCGATTACCCAGTCATACACAAGCCCGTGAGTGTTCCGATTCCCCAGAAGATAGTGTGTAAAGAAACTGCAGTGATCCAGATTTGGGACTTGCAGTCGTCTACTAGAAGCTGTGTAAATCTTATTATTTAAAAAAAAATAAAAATAAAAAATTGTTGTTAAGCCTTCTAAAGCTTATAATGTTATACTTATCAATCAAGAGGCAAGAAAGAGAACGGGAAGAAGAGACTAAAGATCAAAGACTACTTACTATTTAATCAGATACTACGGGTCGAGGTCAACTCGGGGTGACTTGGGGAAAGCCAAATACGCTTTGAGAATAGATAGGAGACATCACATTCTCTGGTGTGTTGCCCATTTAAGTTTTGGGCTTAATTGAACATAATCCGTATCACAGAAGCGATGAAAACCATACTAAGTTTGTTTACCTGCTTACAACCTGTCTCTTTATGTCATAATACAGCTGAACATGGATCTGGGTGACAGTCACTTAATTAGTATGATTCCTGTTCTGATCTTTTCTAAAACTTGGTAGTCCCTGTCAAGACTGAAATTTGATCCCGTGTACTTTATTTCTAGATTTTATTTTACTTATGTCGTTTTATGGTTTTATACCTGGTTACTTGTTATTTGATCGTAACATTTTACTCATTAAAGGAAGTTTTAAAAGTTAATGGCATAATGTTCTAATTATAAGGGTTTGTTGTGTAACATTCATATCAAGCGAAGTTGTGCGAACTTGTTAACAGGCGAAGTTAAGGGGTAAGCGAAGTTAGCCCCAACTTCGCCTGTGTAAATTTGACCCTATATAAAGGAATTTTCTAGTCAAACTCTTTATTATTTTCAAAATCCAGCGAAGTTGTGTATTAACCCTCGGCGAACTTGTTTTACTCGATTCATGCCTTGTTATCTTTTCTCAATTTCGATTCGTATTAAAGGTGTGTTGGGTCGGGTTAATGTATAATCATTGTCAATCAAGTTAATAAGATGCCGTTTCGGTCCGATACGAGATCTCGTTCTTACAAAATTTTGAACACCCAATTTTCATACTTATTTTAACGTGTTCGTAACTAATGTGATCGTCTGGCTCTATTTAGTGTCATGTCTTTATTGTCCACAATCACCAAATTCACCAAATTCACCTCGTTTACCGTCTAAACCTTTGCCGTTTCAGTTCAGGCGAAGTTATGGTTTAGGCGAAGTTGTTCTCAACTTCGCCTATGGCTTAACTTCGCTTGTTACTTTAAATTTTAATTAATCAGGGGCGAAGTTGTTCAAGTGGCGAAGTTATGATTAGGCGAAGTTATCCTTAACTTCGCCTTAGGCTTAACTTCGCCTGACGCTTTAAATATTATTTAAATGTTAACCTGTTGTCAGGCGAAGTTATTGTATACGCGAAGTTGTGCTCAACTTCGCCCTATGTCTAACTTCGCTTGCACACAAATGTTTATCTTAACTTCGCTCATGGTAATAAGCGAAGTTACGCTCTGCCTTGACGTTTCTCTAACTTAGACCGTTTGTGGTGCAGATATGGCAGCTGTTGCAGGAGCCGGTGGTGCCGGTGGTGACGAAGGAGGAGATAACCATCGTCAATTTTTCCCGGGGCATAATATGTACATTACTTTGGACCCGGATGCGAGCGGTGTTGATGATTATCGCGAAATCATCACTTTTCTTATCCGCTCGCGTATCTTCCACGCTATTACTACAACTCTGCCCATTTCTTTACCAAACATAGAAGATTTCTGGCAGACGGTTGAGTATGGTTGCAGAGTTGAGCCCCCAGTTATGCGTGCAACGGTTAAAAATCAGGAGGTGCAGTTCTCTTTTGAGCAGATAAGGGTTGCTTTGCAGTTTGGGGATGAAACGAGAGAGATGATCCTACATACTTCGTGGCTCCATTCAGAGATGGTGCCTTTTTAAGAATGGGCTATTCTGGTCCATTGGGGGATACTCAGAGACGGAAGGGGTTTTTGTTAGATCAATGACGCTTTCTCATGCACGTGATGATCGTGTGTATGTCGGGTAGAAAGGCCGGTACGGATGGAATGGGAGCGACGATGCAGTCGGCGATGATAGCACTGACTTACAACAAGCGTTATAGCTTCAGTCAGATGGTGTTCTATGAGATAGATCGTCAAAGACGAGCGTTGGCGCGTGAGAGATTCTTGATGTATCCAAGATTCCTTCAAATGATCTTGAATCACGGGCTCCCACGTTACCTCAGCGCCGTCCGATTCGATATGTGGAGAGTGTCAGCAAGAGGATCTTCGCCCAATGTGGATCGTCAAGTGCCAGAAGTAAACCAGAGCTCCGTCCTCGACATACTCCGTTATTTGGGTACTTGATCAACCCGGAGTATGTTGCAGCTCGTGGGGACGAGTTTCGGGATCCGGCATCGTAACAGGCTGGAGCACCTCAACCACCACCTGAGGTACAGCAACCTCCGCCTGCTGCTCCTGTTGTGGCACCGGAGGAACATGCCGACCTTGAAGCTGCTTTTGGCTGTCAGGGATTTTTCGATATGGAACGCGTTGATCTAGAGGAAGAGGTACAGGTCTCGGTGGCACAGGTTACTAGTGTGGATGTGTCGATGGCAGCTACGATTGTGGCTGATTCTGAAAGAACTGATTCTGACTCCTCAAACGATGATGTTGATGAAGCAAGACAAATTCTGATTACTCAAGAAAGGATTCACGGAAAGAGAAAGAGAGACACAGATGATAGTGAATCAGATTTTGAGGTAAATTTACAACGGTTGGTTCGTCGAGCGAGAAGGGCAAGAACGGGTGAAGGATCGGGAGCTAGTGAGAGCTCGAGGGTGGTTCGTTTTTCTCCACCCGCACTGTCAGGTATGACTATGGTCCCTACATCGTTGACAGTTACAGGATCGATCACCGCGGATGTTCCAGTGTTGACTACCTCATCCTCCTTTGGCATACCACCCACCACATTTCAACTCTCGGCTCCAGAAATTGTGTCCTTGCCACCTCCGACCCTTACTCCATCGGAGGTCGTTGCAAGATTTGTTGAATCGACACTGGTTGCCACTGCAGGGTTATCTGTTACGATACCACCTGCGGTTACGTTTCCACCTGTTTCTGATATGCCGGTTACCTTAGGAATCCCTCCTCCGTACGCTCAAGACATTTCACATATGAGGTTTGATTTTGATGCAACCTTATCCGACTCGGAAAGAATAGCAGCTCTTGAAAGGGTCGTGGCAGAACAGTCAAGAGTAAATCTGATCCAGACTCATGCTATTCAGCGTCTTGTTGCAGAGAATCAGATTCGGTCGTCCCTCCTGATTGAGCACGGTAAAATATTTGATGCCTTGAAACAGTTCTTGGCATCTCAGGGGGAGACGAGCTGTAAGGGTGACGAGCTGAGGACGAAGAAGAGAAACGATCGAGAAGATGATCCCAATGCATTGAAAGATGCAGGTGGAGAGTTGCCAAGAACTGAACAAGCTCTTGGGACTTCCACAATTCAGGGGGAGTCAACTGGTGCAACTGGCGGATCGGGGGGTGATGACGTGGTGGTAGTGGATGCTGAGGAGGTGTTGGATGATGATGTTGTAGGTGATGATGATGTGTTACCGTTGGAAGAGATCGAGAAGATAGGGGCTGAGATTGTGATTGACAATGAAGTCGAAGAGGGAGAGATTGTGGAGGATAATATTGAGCATGAAATTCCGGCAGTTGAAAAGTCAGATTTGGGTCAAGATACGGAATGTAATGAGACTGAATGGGAAGAGCAGCCAAGATGGAAAGAAGGCTACGCTCAGTGGTTCGTAAAGACTAAGAAACCGGCGGTCCCTACTATGTTCAAGAAAAGTTACAACATCAATCCAAAAAGGGGATTATTTGCTGGTTATATGATGAGCAGTTGAGGCTCTTTGTGATTAAACGTTATGATGGGGTTCAGTATTTCAAGAGATTGTTGAGGTCGTTGAATACTTTGCCTGAGTGTGAGGTGAAGGAGTTAGCCAAGTTGGGGTTGACAAACAGGAGTGATGATAACATGGCTAGGATTATTGGAAAGATAGTCTGGAAAGAAAGCATAAAGGAGAAAAAGTTCGAGCTGTTGAAACCGCTAAAAGGAAAGCTCGTTGAAGATAAAGACAGAGGAATGAGAGCTGATGGCAAGCCTTGGATGATAATGAAGTACAAACCAATCCGGTGTCTAAAAGAAATGCCGATGAAACAAATGCCCAAGGATGTCTTAAAGAATCTGAAATGGTGGTATGTTGATAGTGAAACAGCTGAAGCAGTGATGGAGGATGAAGATGAACAAGAGTTGCTGAGAGTGTATGATCTAATGCACTTAGTGAATTTGTCTCAAGCAGACTTGCAGATGCTGAACGAGAAAAAGATATTTTATATTCCTGCTTGGAAAGAAGAAGCCAAGAAATATCAAAGAGTAGTTTCGGTTTGTGTACGAGAAGGCGTTCATGCTTGAAGACGGGAGATACGTGAGTTTTGGGATTACAAGACACGTGATTGAACATAGAGATATGAAGCTAATGCCAAGGGGGAGTCTGTTGGCGCATGATGTAAGTAGTTCAGTATCTAGTGTCTGAAATCGTGTTTGTATGATTTGTATTGATGTTTAGTTAACTTGTCTCACAAGTTCACCTCTTGTAAGCGAACTTGTGGAACAAGCGAAGTTATCAACAACTTCGCCAAGTCTATTAGGCGAAGTTGTCGATAACCATAAAAGCTAGGTTACGGCTTGGTTTGTGATAATGATTCCAGTACGTGTAATTGGTGATTGAATATCACGTGTTTTTAGTTGCAATACAATGTGTCTTTTGGGGATTGTAACGTGTTGAGCTTGTGTTTTAACGTATATCGCTTCTACGCTCATATCGTCTTACGTAGGGATTCCGCACCTACGTAGAACGAGATATTTCTGTGTAGATCCGGGTGGGAACCTACATGGACCCCTATGCTCAATACCTTGAAGAATTAAAGAACAAATCATCATCAAGTTTCCCACAATATCAAGGCACGATTCTGACAACTGAGGAACAAGCAAATGAGATCCGCGAGAAAAATGAAGCGGTGAGAGCTTTCTTCAACTACCCGTCTGACGTGAAATCCTCACCATACCCCAAGAACCACTATAATAATGTCATGATGGGCTACCATGATCCGTCACCTCGATATGAATACTCGAACGAGATCCCGCAGTCCCAAGAGGAGCATCTGGATATGGCTTTACACGAAACTGATGATCAGAAGAAAAAGGTAGCTGTTGATGGAGCCAAGTAGATGAAGATAGGAGATAAGTTTCTTTAGAAATGAAAAAAATGACCAAGCTTGTGAAGAAATACATGAAGGATTGAGAACCACGAAGTGAATCAAGAATAGTATTGATGTTGTTGTAATAAGTGTTTTGTGTAGTAATAACGTGTGTAATAAAGAACGTTGAAACGTTTTAAGAACAGGGATAGGAATACATATATATATATATATATATATATATATATATATATATATATATATATATAAAATATGTGTTTTAAAGAAAATAATGTATTTAAAGTTCAGCAAAATGTCGAATCAAAACAATGCTGAAGCTTCTCGAAAAGAAGCTAAAAACAGAAAAGATAAAGAAAAAGAACAAGAGAAAGAACAAAAAGAGAGAATACCCGAAAAATGCATGAACTAAATATAACAAATGATAAAAGAAGCCGTAAGTGCTGAATCTCAAGCTAGAACTCAATCTAGGCAATCTCAGTCTGTTGAACCATCTCGTAATCGGTCAAATCCCGTCCTAAACCATCTCATGTAGAAAAAGTGTTCATGAATCTAATGCTGATGGTGATGTTAGACAAGAATTTACGAAATTGAAAATAGAAGTTTGTTCGTTTAAAGATATTAAGTATTTTGAACTCAAGGAGTTTTATGGTGACAAAGGCGCCATTACGACCGTTAGATTGCTCAAGGATATGGAGTCAATCGTGATTATAATCAAGTGTTCTGTGTGGCAAAAGATTCAATACTCTGCCTAAATGTTCAAGGGTGAAGCTTTAGAATGGTGGAACACGCTGATAATGAGTAAAGGAAGACAAGTTTTGTACAATATGATGTGGGAAAAATTTAAAGAGATGATGATGATGGCAAAGTTTTGCCCGATGCATGAAACTGACCAAATCCAAACAAAATTTCTTAATCATAGGGTCATAGGAAGAAATCTGCGTGAATACAATACCAAATTCCACGAATACTGTCGTCTAGTGCCCCAGCTGGTTAACCCTGAGTCCAGCAAAGTCACTCACTATATTTGGAGACTTCCGTGGGAAATAAGCGACATGGTGAGGTCACACCTCCCAAAAACCGCTGACTCTGCAATGGAGTTTGTAGGATATCTAATGGGCGGCATGATTCACAACAAAGAGGAAGAAAAGAAAGTAATGCCTACCCATGACAACAAGAGGACCGGTGGAAACGCCCGATTCAAGGGCAAAAGTAATGATCAACGCATGTTTGGATTTAATTCCAACATCCCACAATGTAATACTTGCAAGAAATACCATAGGGGGTAATGCCACTTTGCTCAGTCCTCAACCACAATCATTTAGGACTCATGTCACAAACCCGGCCACGCCACTGTCGATTGTTGGAAGAAGACAATGACTTGCTTTAACTGCAAGGAAATTGGGCATCTCAGATTTGAATGTCCTATAAACAAACCCGCGACTGTTGGTTTGGGTGAAAGTGGTGAAACTAAGAAGAATAATGCAAGAGTCTTCATGTTCGACACCAAAAAGGCGGCCGACATGCCGGAAACCATCACTTGTACGTTCCTAGTTAACGACACGTATGCTACAATTTTATTTGATTCTGGTGCCAACTTAAGTTTTATAGATTATAGCTTTTGTGGTCTGTTAAACGAACCATTAACAAAACTTAATAAAACTCTAAGCGTCGAGACCGCTAGTGGTGAAATTGTTAAAATCTCCGAAGCTTTACAAAAAGGAAAAATCTTATTAGCCGGTTACATTTTACCTATTCAATTGCTACCCATGACTCTTGCTAGTTTTGATATTATACTTGGTATGGACTAGTTATCTAACAACCGTGCTTGTATCATTTGCAATAGCAAAACTGTTGAACTTCGAGCCACTGATAAATGAACCATTCGAATTGAAGGGGACAAATACGCTGGCCAGGTTAGCATAATCTCCATGATTAGGGCTAAAAAATGTTTGAACCAAGGATGCCTAGCATTCATGGCCTACGTCACCGAAGGATCCAAACCGAAAGAGTTAAAGGACGTGCCTATTGTCTCCGATTTTTTCCGATGTCTTTCCCAATCGTGAAGTAGAGTTTAGGATCGATCTTTTGCCCGATACTGCAACAATTGGTAAAGCCCCGTATTGTTTAGCGCCAATCGATTTGAATGAGTTGAAGAAACAATTAGACGAACTGCTTGAGAAATGTTTTATTCGACCAAGTTCATCACCGTGAGGAGTGCCAATTCTATTCGTCAAGAAGAAAGATGGATCTATGGGCATGTGTATCAACTATCAAGCTCCAAGGTGCCAGTTATTTTTCTAAAATCGATCTTCGTTCTGGCTATCACTAACTCAAAGTTCAATCCGAAGATATCCCGAAAACCGCGTTCCGAACAAGGTATGGACATTATGAGTTCACGGTCATGCCGTTTGGTCTCACTAATGCTCCAGCCGTGTTTATGAATATGATGAATCAAATCTGTAAACCTTACTTGGATAAATTTATTATCGTATTCATTGATGGCATAGTTATTTATTCTAAGTCTAAGGTAGATTATGAAACTCACCTCCGAACCTTACTTGAAATACTTAGAACCGAGAAGTTGTACGCCATGTTTTTGAAATGTGAGTTCTGGCTGCGCGAAGTACAATTTTGTTGGTCACATCATAAACTTGAATGGTATTCAAGTGGACCCCGCTAATATTGGATTTATCTCTAAGTGGGAGATCCCAAAGTCGCCAACCGAGATCTGAAGTTTCTTAGGTTTGGCCGGCTATTATCGTAGGTTCATCGAAAACTTCTCTCGTATCGCTTCTCCCTTAACTTCGTTGACTCGTAAAAACACCAAGTATGAGTGGGGAACTAAAAACAAGAGGCGTTCGATATACTTAAACAGAAACTCACCCAAGCACATATATTGGCACTGCCAGAAGGTACAATGGATTTTGTAGTCTTTAGTGACGCGTCTCATTCCGGTTTGGGATTTGTACTGATGCAATGAATGAAAGTGATCGCTTACGCCTCTCGTTAACTCAAGGTACACGAAAAGAACTACATAACTCACGATCTAGAGTTAGACGCCATAATCTTTGCTTTAATGATATGGAGGCACTATCTCTATGGAGTAAGTTTTGTCGTGTTTACTGATCATATAAAAGTTTGAAACACATATTCGAGCAAGAAGAACTCAACACGCGTCAACGACGCTGGATGGAAACTCTGAATGACTATGAATGTGAGATCGTCTATCAAGAAGGAAAGGCCAACGTTGTGGTCGACGCCTTGAGTCGTAAAGAACATGAAAAACCAAGAAGAGTTCTAGCGTTAAGATTAGAACTTCAAATAGATCTCATTGAAAAAATCACATCCACTCAAATTCAAGCTATTAATGAAAACAAGATCTTCGATGAAAAACGTAACGGCACCATTGACTCACTAGTCAAGGGTGAAGATGGTATCCTTAGACTCGGAAATAGAACTTGGGTACCGATCGTTGGAGACGTACCTGAAAAGATTATGAATGAAGCTCACAAGTCCAAATACATGATGCACCCCGATAGTGATAAGATGTACCAAAATCTTAAGCCGAACTACTGGTGGAACGGAATGAAAAAGGACATCGCTTCGCATTTTGCGAAATGTATAACATGTTTGAAAGTCAAGGCTGAACACCAAAAGTCATCGAGATTGCTTCAGCAACCCGAATTTCCCGTTTGGAAGTGGGAGTTAATAACAATGAACTTTATCATGAAACTACCGAAACAACTCGTCAACATAATGACATTTGGGTTATCGTGGATAGGTTAACAAAATCGGCTCACTTCATACCAATCAACGAATCATACTCAATGGATAGATTAGCGCGTATCTATGTAAACAACATAGTTGCTTTGCATGGAGTACCGTTGTCTATAATTTCGGATCGAGACAGCCGATTCACGTCCCATTTCTGGAAAAGCTTCCAACAAGCGTTAGGCACAAAGTTAAACCTTAGCACCGCCTATCATCCATAAACTGATGGGCAAAGCGAAAGGACGACTCAAACTTTGGAAGTGCTCCGCGCTTGTGTGATAGACTTAAGTGGAAGTTGGGATGACCATCTACCCCTATTGGAATTCTCGTATAACAATAGCTATCACATGAGTATTCAAGCCGCACTGTTCGAAGCTTATATGGTCGAAAATGTAGAACGCCCGTGTGTTAGTCAGAAACTGGA